>NC_138773.1:298869476-299086976 GCF_965119305.1 Pelophylax lessonae | reverse complement strand
TATGAAAACTACAAGTTAAAAATAAGACAAAAATTTCAGAGAACAGCAACACAGGTACATGAACTTTTATATTAATCTGGCTAGATACATTTAGCAGGGCAAAGTGCAAATAAGGAATGAACTTCTGCGCCCCTAAAATCCTGCGCCCCTAAAATCATGCGACTTTCAGTGTGACTTTGCATTGAGACTTCAATGCAACTTTCATGTGACTGATGTTTTGCAACATTGGCTTTAGCCAATCATAATACAGTGTGTGGCACAATTCCGTTACCTTCCACTTCCTCGTTTCCTTGTGTTATATGGTGCTTAGCAGTCACTCTGGCTAGATGGACAACTTGCTTTGGGAGTAGGATTTTGAGCTGCAGAGATGGGCTGAGGCACAAGTACACAGCAGACTATAATAGGCTGGGAGTGGAGTATAGGGTTAATAAAATCCTCTGAAGTTGTATCATGTTGCAGCCAAAGTCACATTGATAAGACAGAGACACGACTTCCTTGCAACTTTTTTTTTCCATTTTTGTTTAAAGTTGTAGTTTATGGCATTCAAGTCCCACCAAAGATGCAGAAAAGTAGTGCAGGAACCTTTCCTCCACCCCAAACTCACTCATCTATGTCTTTATGGACCTTGCTTTGTGCACTGGTCCAAATCATTTGGTGGAGGGGGGGATTATGGTGTGGGGTTGTTTTTCAGGGGTTGGGTTTGGCCCCTTAATTCAAGTGAGGGGAACTATTAAGGCGTCAGCATACCAAGACAATTTGAACAATTTCATGCTCCCAACTTTGTGGGAACAGTTTGGGGATGGCCCCTTCCTGTTCGAACATGACTGCGCACCAGTGCACAAAGCAAGGTCCATAAAGACATGGATGAGAGAGAGTTTGGGGTGGAGAAACTTGATTGGCCTGCACAGAGTCCTGAGCTCAACCCAATAGAACACCTTTGGGATGATTTAGAGCAGAGACTGCAAGCCAGGCCTTCTCTCCAACATAAATTCCTGAACTCACAAATGTGCTTCTGGAAGAATTGTCAAAAACATTCCCATAGACACACTCCTAAACCTTGTGGACAGCCTTCCCAGAGGAGTTGAGGCTGTTATAGCTGCAAAGGGTGGGCTAAATCAATATTGAACCCTACGGACTAAAACTGGGATGCCATTAAAGTTCATCTGCGTGTAAACTGTAAAGGCAGGCGTCCCAATACTTTTGACAACACAGTGTATTTCTGTTGGTGTGATTCAACAGTGGAGAGCATACCTATGCTGTATTATGCTTGATGTGATATGACATACTTGGATATTTGTACCTATTGTATAATTGTATGTATAAACCCAATACAACTTTAATGCTAAAGCATTTTGTTATGTGGTGAGCTTACGCTTTATATTTAAAACGATTCGTTTCTTGCAGGCCCACACACTATAAAAACGACATTAAAGCTCAACTTCAGGCAGGAAAAAAAAAAAAAAAAAAGATCCCTTGCATGGGGGGCTGTTCCAGCACTGCAAGGGTTCACAGCTGATTTTGTCTAGGGGAGAGGGGGAAAAATTACTTATCCGATGCTCCACTCCCCCAGCACATGGCACTCCTCGATGGCAGGCAGACCCTCAGCATCCTTTGTGATAAGCTCACAGTGTGCAGTGAAATCAGAGCAAGCCATTTCAGTACAGGAGAGGAGCCGTTACACCTGTGCAAGACTTAAGGGAAGGCTGGAGATCTACTTTAACCCTTTCGCTGCCATGTCCATACATTGTACAGACCTGACGGGGGGGGGGGTTCACACACAATCCGGTGCCTGCAGCCCCCGGACTGTGTGTAAAACTGACAGGCAGACTCCTGCCTTTCAGGTGGATGCATTCGGGCAGCTGCGCTGCCTCCCAATTGCCTCCACATACCCAAAAGACCACCTCCATAACACCAAATTGATACCTAGAGGGGGCTTTTGAAGTGTCGCTTTGAAAAAAATATAGCGTACCGAAGTTGGTCGCCATTTCACCAGTGCACACAAATTTAAGGTTTGATATGTTGGGTATCTCGGTGCAACCTCGTCTTTTATATTTTACCAATTGGGGTAGTTTAATGCATTCGTTTGCCCTCGTGTTTTTTACTGAAATTTTAGACTTTCCCAGACCTTTGCGGTAATATCAAGCGAAAAAATTGGAACTTCCACTATTTTGTTCTCTAGGGTGCCTGCTTTCAGAAAATATAAAATGTTAGGGGGTTTTATGTAATCTTCAGGCCTAAAATTATTTTTTTAAACGTGTGTGCACATAGATCCCACACACAGCAATAATCACACATCTCTTCACGTACCTGCACACGGAGGACCATGCAGTGCTTGAGAACACGGAGAGGTTGCTCTAGGAAAATGCATCTGGTCAGACCCTGGAGGGTGCATATATCCTACCGAGGAGCTGAAAATATACAGATTGATTTGCAATATTATACAACACAGGAACACTCCCACAGCTACGCACAACTACCTCCAATATGTCATACAATCACTGTACTACTGACAAGTTCAAGTGGAACTTTACCCATAACAACTTAATAAAAAATAATGTTCTTTAGCAAGGAACATGCATTCGATATTAACCACTTCTGGACCAGAAGGTATTCCTCAATGACCAGGCCATTTTTTGCGAATCGGCACTGCGTTACTTTAACTGACAATTGCACGACGCTGTACCTAAATAATATCGATGCCCTTTTTTTCCCATAAATAGAGCTTTCTTTTAGTGGTATTTGATCACCGGTGCAATTTTTATTTATTGTGCTATAAACAAAAAAAGAGTGACAATTCTAAAAAAAAAAAAAAAAAAAAAAAAAAAAAATTCCCCAAAAAATAAAAATATATATTTAAAGATCAAAATTTTTCATCCTTTTAGGACAATTTGTATTCTGCTACGTATTTTGATTGGTTTGTGCAAAAGTTATCGTGCCTACAAACTAGGGGAAAGATTTAGGTCATTTCATTTTACTAGTAATGGTGGCGATCAGCCATTTTTAGCGGGACTGCAACATTGCAGCGGACAGATCGGGCCCCTAACTAACATTTTTGACAGTTTTGGGGGGACCAGTGACATTACAACAGTAATCAGTGCTAAAAAAATGCAAGGTTACTAAACTAATGACACTGTCAGGGAAGAGGTTACCCTAGGGATGATCAAAGGGTTAAGTGTGAGCCTAGGGGAGTGTTTTCTAACTGTATGGGGGAGGGACTTGTGCAATCAGCACAGAGACCTGTGATCCTAAATAGGAGGATCACAGGCGCTCGGTATTCATTCCATAGAGAACAACGGTCTGCTGTGTTTACAACAGCAGACCGTCGTTCTCTCTCCCCGTGGAGCGATAGCAAGTGCCCGGCCCCATGGATCGGCTTTCCCACCTTCCTAATGGGGGCGGGGGCGCGCCCCCAGGAACTGGTACGGGGGTTCACGCAGCCGAGCCAGCCTGCCATAGTATATCTGCGGCGGGCAGTCGGAAAATGGTTAATAATTATGCTACCAAAATAGTGTGTGCTGTAAATTGCCTCCAGCACTGCTCTTGTTGCTTCCTGCTGGAGGCTGCCATTTTGCTGAAGCCCAGAGCCCCAGCTGTAAATTATAAAGCAGAACTAAACCTATTGATTTACCAGTTTCCAAAAACAGTTTGATTTGCTTGTGTCCTCAACCAAACTGTCAAACCATCCAATGGCTGGTGTCCGAACTAATAACGTGCAGCACCATGGCAGTTGCAGTTCAAACAGAAGCAGCTTTGTTGGCTGTTAAGGATAGGAGGGTTTAATTCGGCTTTAAGGCTGTCCGCAGATCGGCCTCTACAAACTCAGCAATGCCTAAAAATGAAGAGCAACTGAGCATGTGCAGAGCAGAGTGAGACAGTGTATTACTGGATTTTAAAAACAGTATAGGCCCTTATTTTTAATGTTTTACATCACTATAAATGCAAAAGGGGCCAACCTGAAGTAATCTAGCAGGACTTAAAATTGGATGTAAACCCTCACATATACCCAGTGAAATGAACAGCCTCATATGATACACAGAGATGAAAGAAATCTCCCTATATACGTTTATTTTTATATCTGTTGTCCTCAGCACTTTAGAAAGTGTACAAATTCTAACTTAATGTTCTTCCAGTTCCAGCACTGGGTGTGGAGTCTTGGCATACACTGTGTAACCACTGATAGGAGGAAAGGCACACAACCGCCCCCCCCCCCTCCCCCATTCCACATAGGCAGAGGAAGGAAGAAACATGCAGAGCTGTGCTATGAATAGAGCAGCTCTCTGCAAATCTATCTGTATGCACCCACCCAGACACAAATATCCCGCTGCTTTTATCTCCTGTGTCGGAGAACTTTTTAGAAGTTATTATGCTGATAACAGAGCAGCATAAATATTCATGAATAGGGTTTACATCCACTTTACTTTTCTGCCTAAGTTCCACTTTAACAAATTACATTTATTTTTTTTTTATAAATCAGAAAATTTGAGTTTATCATCACACTTCTTAAATCATAACAGAAAGGAACACATAACAGAGCAAATAACTTATATAAATAGAAGCATGAAAGAAAATCGGTCAGTCTGCATGTTGTATTAAAAGGAAAGAGTCCAGCATACATGGCATGAAACATTTGGTGCAGCATATACATCGGTGTCCTGCAATCAACAGCATTATCTGAAAGCATCCTCCACATAGAACAAATACGGTCATGTTTTATATGACAATAAACCAAAGCTACCAACAATATTAAAGGGTTAGTTCACCTTTACCAAAAAACTGCCTATGCAGGTAAGGAGTGCCTGTAGATAAAAAAAAGAAAAAAAAAAAAAAAAAACTGTCCAGCTTTAAAGCGGATCTTAAATGCATCTGAGCACCACAAAACCAAAAACACTATTTACATAATTTTTAATTTATTTAAACCAAACCCCTCTCCTCCATCCTGGTCTCCCAGCTTTATTTTATTGAGAAATCTTAAAAACTTTGAAAAACATCCCCAGGACAAATTATTTGCTTACTTTGGTCAAAGCTGTTTTTTTTTTTTTTGTTATTTTTATCTACAAGCGCTCCTTACCTGCATAGGCAGGTTTTGGTTCAGGTGAACTATGTCTTTTATTTGTGTATTGTGTCATTATTTCCCACATCCTGGAATCACATTTACCTCAAGTTATTTTGTTGCCCTGGTGAAATAACGCTGTAATAGACTGGCATCCCTGCGGTTGGTAAGGGCCCTTGGTTGGACTGGTTAGGGATGAGCACCTGTTGGTGATATGGCTGTTGGGGTACAGACTGGGAGCCTTGCCGAACTGGAACCTGGGAAAAAAATAAATAAAATAGAAAACAAACATAGGTCAACCACAATGGTCAAGGCAAAGAGAGGCCTGCATCACTACAACCAGAGGGTATCATTCCCAGCTGCGGGTTTTTGTTTGGTCTAATAAATGAAAAGAAATCAGTTTAAAATTATCACTGAACCAACCTCAGATTTCCTCCAATCCAAAATATCACAATCAGGATAAGGCCCCTTTCACATGATTGGACCCATCAGGTCCGCCTGTCCATTTTTCAGGCGGACCTAATGGGGCCACCCATTCTACACGATGGAGAGGCGGAGGTCAGCAGAGATGCGTCCACTGACACCCATCTGTCATCCGATCCAACAAGATCCGCTTAAAACAGTGATCGTGATGCATTCGCCATCAGTCCAATGGGTCAAATCGGATGAAAACAGACGGGCTGTCCGTTTTCATCCAATCTCCCCATAGAGGAGAACGGGACCCTGACAGGTCCGTCTCTGCACAGTGAGCAGAGTTGAACCGGTCATCCGCCTGCTCAGTGGGGATCAACAGAGTGATCCCCGCTGAGCAAGTGGAGACCGCCTCATTAGAGAGGGGCTGAGGGTAAAGGGAACATCACCCATTGTCAGCAGTAGGTTAGCGGGTACTACTTTTCCAACCCATTGCCATAACCAAGCTAATACCCTTCTACAGATTTTAGGATTTTTCTAAAGCAAAGCTGGAGATGTACAAACAAGTTTATTAGCACTCTGCACTCCTGTGCTTTGTTCTTCAGCAAATGTAGGAAATGTACAACAGTATGCTTCTCACCGATGGGTCTTACTGTATGTACAATAGTGATCATATAGGTTAGTTCTTGAAAATCTTATACCTACCCAAGTAGATTTTACATTGGCAGCCCTTTTGTAAGCTCCTCCCCCAGAAAAGGTCTCAATCACATGGCTGTTTAGTCGCCTACAGAAGTTTCCAGCGGCAAGAATCAGGGGATTTTTGTTGCTGGAATTACATGAGAATAGCAGCAGCCGCTCAGCCTATACAAAACCATGACAGGTTGACAGCATTCATCGTTGTTCACATGTAGCCACACACCATGGGGTTACCTGTTAGGGATAGAGAGAGTCGAACCTGGATGCAGTCCAGATAGATAACTGCTGGTGTGCGGCTATATGCGAACAGCAGGGCCCGCTGTCACCCTGTTATTAGTTCATATAGGCTGAGCGGCCTCCGCTATTCGCATACACCTGTGATTCCAACCGCAAGAATCTGCTGATTCTTGTCACTGGAATCCAGTTTATGCGGGTAAACAGTCGAGTGAGACCTTAGTTTTCAAAACTATTGCCTCTCCCATCCAACCACTCTCTGCAAAGTACAGAGCACAGCACAGGTTTGCCTCTGTTCACTTCCCACACTGGTCTGTTTGAGCTCAGCTAATTTTGCCCGGGCTAAACGCTGTATCGTTCTTCCTCTGTATTCAAGGAATTGTGTGCTTGTAGTTCTGCAGAGGGCTGCGAGTGACAGCTTGGTCAGTGCGCTGTGGCAGCTGAGCATTAAATCCCACTTCTTGCCGCTGTACACATGCGTTGCCCCATCGCCAGGAGGTTAAGGCTTAACTCTAGGAAATCTAAAAATTACCTAATTGTCTGGACCACATCCAAGGCATGCAATGCAATTTCCTTCAGATGTTTAGGCTTGGGACACAGAAGGCAACACAATGTCTTCATTCAAATGAAAATCAGAGACAACCTTTACGAGGAATGACATGCAGGGGCGAAGAACCACCTTATCTCCGTGAATCACTAAGTAAGGTGGACGACAGGATAATGTCGC
The DNA here is from genome assembly GCF_965119305.1 of Pelophylax lessonae. Lineage (NCBI taxonomy): Eukaryota > Metazoa > Chordata > Amphibia > Anura > Ranidae > Pelophylax > Pelophylax lessonae. The sequence continues at coordinate 299,079,858 of NC_138773.1, read as the reverse complement.
CAATTCAGACACCCTGCATGCAGAGGTGATGGCCACAAAAAATGCCATCATCTGAGACAGCTAAGCAAGGGAATCTCATGAAGATTCTCAAAAAGGAGGCCTCTGGAGGACAGAAAGCACCAAAATTGAGATCCCAAGGCGGCAACGGAGACCGCACTGGGAGGAACCAAATGTGGGCCACCCTGAAGAAAGGTACACACCAGGGAGTGTTTGGCCAAGGATTGTTGGAAGAAGACTGCCAAGGCCAGCACCTGGCACTTGATGGTACTCAAGGCCAATTTCTATTTAACCCCCCATTGAAGAAAGTTCAAAATCCAAGCCACAGAGAAGGAGCGAGGATGAATTTCTAGAGACTCACACCACGCAATGCAAGTCTTCCGCGTACGGTGGTAGATCTTCCTAGAGGTAGATTTCCTAGCTTTTAAAAAGCATTGGAATCACTGACTCAGATAAACCTCAATCCATCAGCACCTAGCATTTAACAGCCAAGCCGTCAAAGCCAGTGACTGTAAAGCAGGAAAGAAAATTGGTCCTTGGGACAGCAGATCCTCCCTGGGAGGAAGCTTCCAGGGAATGTCGGCAACCAGCCACACCAGATCGGCGAACCAAGCCCGGCGAGGCAAGTCCGAAACCACTAAGATGACCGCAATCCCTTCTGCCTCGAACCTGCGTAGAAGTCTTGGCAGAAGCTTGAGAGGAGGGAAGGCGTAAATACGACGATACTGACCCCACTGGGCCACCAGCGCTTCTGTGGCATATGGCAGAGGATCCTGTGCCTGAGCCACAAACCTCTGCACCTTTCTGTTGAGCTGAGACGCTTAACAGATTCACCTTGGGGATGCCCCACTGGAGACAACTTATGAAACACCTCCGGATTAAAGGACCACTCCCCCTGGTCCAACGCCTGCTGACTGAGGTAAACCTCCTGCCAGTTTTCCACCCCGGCAATGTACACAGTGGAGAGGTTCTGCCCACCTTAGAATGCTGGCTACCTCCCGAGCCGCCAGGACACACTTATTTTGCCCCCTGGGTGATTGACATAAGCCACAGCAGTGGCATTGTCCGAATGAATGCGCACTGGACATCCCTTAGGATGATCCGTCCAATGGTCCAGGCACAGTCTGATCGCTCGGAGTTCCAGGACATTGATCTGGAGTCTGGATTCTTCCAGTGTCCAGATCCTCAGAGCAGAATTCTTGCGGAGGATGCCTCCCCAGCCGGACAGGCTGGTGTCCGTGGTGATCACTGTCCAATACAAGGGGAGGAAGGATTTGCCCAGCCAAAGCGACAGAGAACTAAGCCACCAGACCAGGGACTCCTTTGTTCCCCCAGCTCAGCCGGATCTGATTGTCCAGAGACTGCAGAGTCTTGTCCCACTTGGTCAGAATCTCCCTTTGCAGAGACCTTGTATTGAACTGTGCAAACGGAAGCGCCTAAAAGGTAGACCCAATCAGGCCCAGCACTGCATGCAAGTCCGTAAAAATGATCATCTGCTGGACAGCAGGGGTTCTTGCTCCACGAGGATTGGACATTGAGGTAGATGTCAACTGTTTTATCAGTGATAGATAAAGATGGTTTTGATTTTTCCTTTTTATTCTCAAAGGGGATTTTTTAATGAGTTCTTTTATTTGTATATATATATTTTTTCCTTATGGTATGGTTTTTTTGTTTATGTTTTTTTATTTATTTTTTTTCTTTATTTCTGTATTATATATATTTGGATTTACTTGTATTTATTGATCTATTTAATGGTATAGATGGGGTAACTTTGTTGTGTGTATGAGTTGGCTGCAGCGTTTCTGTTGCGCGGAAGCTCCGCTTAGACTTACTTTACTTTTATTGTGAATTTTGAACCCCATCCAGCTCTGTTCTATGAGTATACTGTAGCGGATGTTGTTGTTTTGCTGCCTGGGGCCACGTAGTATTCCCACCCCATCGCGGGAAATCACTGTATAAAGTGGCCAGTTGCTTGCTTAGCTCCACCCCTACTGAGGAAGTTGAGCGTCCTATGATGGATGACACAACGCGTATAGGGGGCGGAGACTTCAGGAGCAACCAGGAACTCGGGAGCCAGCTCCGTGTGAGCGGTGAGACAAGCGTCTATAGTCTGCACTGCTTTGAAGTGCCAACCCCTGTAAGTTCATAAATGCTAATTCCCAATAAAGAGTTCTTTTAAACGGAGAGCACTAGATCTCTTTTGCCTCTCTTTTATATGTCATACCGGACCAATGCTGAGAGTGACTTGAAGCAAATATCAAATTTAATCCATTGAGCAACTCCTATGAAATCAGTCTGGAAGAGAGAGATCTTTAACCCTTAGAGGAACTGCTCATTTGACCTAGTGGTAAAACACAGGTCAGAGTTCCAGGTGAGAGAGACCATCTTTTGGGTGGTGGTGGTGGCGGAAGCACTAGCACTCTCAAGCACTTTCTTCAACATGTTTTTGCAAAGGGCAAAAAGAAGCTTTATATGGACTGAATTTTTGGATATTGCTTTTGCACCCCATGAATGCTTATATGCACCATGTGATTTACTTTGTCACATTGTTACTTTATAATTTGTCTCAAGCACTTTACTTTGTTAATTTGCACTTGCTTTTTTGCACTTTTGTGCACTGAGTCACCCTTTATACAGATTTCCAAGCACCTTAGCCAGCTAGTATATACTTTGGCATTTGATGCTTAGTATTTTTTAGCGCTGTACCTTATTTTTGATTACTATTTTTTTTTACTTTGCAGTGGTAAGCAAAGTTGGTATAGCTGCTGTTTTGCACACATTTATATTGAATAATTTACAACTTTTTTCACATTGGCCTGCAGACCAGCATTTAAGCTAAAAGACACACCGAAAGAAGACTGCTGAAACAGAGAGCTGAGCCACTAGGGGAGCCGCATCCAAAGAGGCATCACAGATAAACTGCAGACCTATACCAGCTGGTTCCCCAGTTCAGAAAAGGCGGGTGGGGGGGGGCAGTTCTCCCTCTAGGTCACGGCGTAAAAGCTTAGCTCACTCTGTCAGTTTGCGACGCCAGAGCAATGATGAATACTGGCCTCAGTGCCAAACCAGCCAGAGTGTACATATTGCAGTCTACAGCCTCCGCCTTCCTGTCAGCCAGATCCTTAAAGGCTGGGGACTCTTCAACCGGAATCATGGTTGCCTTGTTCAAACTGGACAAACTGGAGGGTCCACCACTGGTGAAACAGTCCACTTCTTAATAAGGAAGCAACCATTGTGGACAGCGCTATCCGGATATAGGTGATGTAAATAAAGCCTCCAAGGCATGAAAAGCCAGTGAAAGGTGGTGCTGGAGATGGAGCTGGGTCAATATCTGCTAAGTCCGGTGGATGGGATGGAAAAGGCCTCTGTGGCATGCTGTCATACCGCTGAGTAAAAGTAACAGGCGTTCAGGAGCCGGGCCTGCCGGTGCTCCTACGTGACGTCACTGCAACCAGAAACTCATAAGCGGAAGTGCCAATAACAGGATGCAGGAAGTCGTTGTGACCAGCCTTAGATGTTGATGTCCCCACCAGGGACATCAGAGTGCAGCAGAGCCACCATGAGATTGTATAAGTTATATGGTTGGCAAGGGGTTAAAAACATTATGAAAATGTCAATTAAAAGAATAAAAAAAAAAAAAAAAAAAGGGGGACGTATATACCTTTCACAGTCTGTTGAACCTTTGGGGTATTTGCGTTGAATGTTCTTACGCCTGAGGTCATCTTCAGTAAGGACAGAGGATCATTTCTCATTTTGCTTTCCAGATTTAATGCCACCCCCCGACATATACACATTATCTTGGCAGATAAAATTATGCATCATACGCTACCCAGATGACAGAATCTCCTTAGAAGGTACTAGTGACACAGCCGTGTTACATAGGGTGCCGCTGTAAGGCCAGGGCTACGTCACTAGCGGTGGTACGTTTGCAGATCACCTAATTGCTAAGAACCTAGTTCATAATACCTGGTAAGAGGGCACTGAGGAGTACTGCACCATCACACCCTGAATAGGATTGGCTAGACTGCCAGGCTGGCCACTAACCAAAGTCTGATTCTGAGGCTGCTGGACATTCACCATACCCTGGTAGTTTGGTTGCTGGCTGGGCATTACAGTCGTGTAACCTGAAAGAAAAAAATAGAGTACTTAAAAGGGATCATTACACACTGTGAAGATAACTTTATATTAGGACCCAAAATTTAGGAATCACTAGGAGTAAGTGACTCTGTTGAAGCACACTGGGCATCATGCAAGGGCATAGATAAAACCTGATTGGTTACTATGAGCAAAAAGCAGCCCTTCAGACATTTTCATAAGCAGTCCCTAATGCCACTTGTGCCAATGATGTCACCAATCTTTATTAAAAAAGGACAAAATTAATTTTAATAAATTGCAGTTCAGTTTACAAAAATCTATTGTGACCACGCTGTAAAGAACAAAAATTCAACTTTTCTATGAGAAAAGAAAAAAAAAAAAGTCATGGAAAAAAAAACCAAGCCTATGAAGACTGTTACCAACTTTTGGAATAACCATTATAAATATATTTTTCTGACAAGCATCCAAAAGATCCATTTCAACATTGAGGGCTGAAGATCAATTTTTTTTTTTTTTTTCTTTAGCCACCCCCAGTCGGGATTGTCCTTGACCCAGCAGTGGGAGGCAGTGACTATAAAGACATTTGTATTGTGCAGAATAAGGGAAGAGTGTTCACTTAAATTTAATTCTCAGTCTGCAAATTCAACAAGAACAAATACACCCCGCTGCGTTTCAATAAAGGCACAGACATCAAGTGCTGCTCCCTCGCTCAGCGGTAACATGGAAGGGGAGCCGAGATGAATCCTGCAAAGCCGGCGCACTGTTTAATTTACATATATAAAAAAAAAAACTCCGCAAAATGGAGGCTCTCCCTTTTCCTGCCAGCTACCATACATTTACTGTCACACTGAAAAGCCTTTATCCTCCCATCATTAGACATCAACTTAAAAAGTGACATACGCACCAAGCCACCCTTGGGCTGCAGTCTGCACTAATCTTTGGGGGTGACAATTTAATCTTCATGCAAAAAAATAAATAAATAAATAAATAATAATATATTGTTTTTTTTTTTAAACCTTTCCCAATGTGTATTTTAACACCAAATTGGCTTGTCACAAAGCTTTCAAAAAGGAAAATTCGACTTTTATCTACCTCCAACTTGTCTTATGAAAGTCGCTCAAACCTCATATCAGCTTTAGCATATTAAAGCGGTATTAAACCCCAAAGCAAACATTATATTGCAGATTTACAATTCTTAGATGCGACAGTTCCATTCGCTTTTTTAGGCTTTCATCTAGTGATCCTGCCAGTAAGTCTGCTACTTCTACAGAACAGCTTGTTCTGTTGAAAAACAGTTACAGGGTTTAGATCAGGGGTCTTCAAACTATGGCCCTCCAGTTGTTCAGGAACTACAATTCCCATAATGCCTAGTCATGTCTGTGAATGTCAGAGTTTTACAATGCCTCATGGAACGTGTAGTTCCGCAACAGCTGGAGGGCCATAGTTTGAGGATCCCTGGTTTAGACAAACCATTTACTTCTGACAGGGGTGCATACAATGATCAGCTTTGTTTAATGTAAAAACCAGGTGCCCAACCTGTGGCCTTTTGGTATAGGATGTGAAGCCCTTGGACCTCAGCAGTCTGTAGTGGGAACACGTATTAGGGTAGTAGTATTGTTCTCTACTATCCTCATGTAACATGTTCCCAGTTTCCTATTGTTTTCTGCAGTGTATCCCCAGTATACAATGTATCCTTTCCACACTCTCTGACCCTCATTTCCTCTAGTAGGTCTGCAGTCTCTGACAGTCCTCTCAACCATTACATATATTGAACATTATGTGGGGACCTATGGTAATATAAGGGACCACATTTAAGGCCTCCTTTAGCTCATAAGTCGACAGCCACTGATGTAAAACCTTTATCCTAAAAAGGAAAAAAACTTGCTGTAACGGCTTGTGTTTGGCTTCAATTTGTTAGTGTATCTAAATCTATTAGTACATCTAATGTTTCTCCCCCCCCCCCCCCCTGAGGTTACCAATGCTGCTGTCCAAAGTTTCCTGCTGTCCTCCTCCATCTACAGTGGGGGAGCTCTAATACAGGAGGTGTGTTACTGGCCATATTAGCAGGAAAGGATGCTCCTCGGACCTCGTTGGTCTCTTTCTAGTTTTGCAACACAGATAATGGACAATTGGGCTATGATGCTATGTATTATTACTGTTTCTGTATATTTGGCATACCATTAAATACATTTAGAGCTGGTTCACATTAGCGCGACTTGTCAGCCTGACAAGTCGCGCTCCCTTGCGGTCCATTGACCACTACAGGACCCGTTCGAATAGGAGCGACACATGTCGCTCCGACTTAGAAAAAGGGTCCTGTACTATTTCGGGGCGACTTGCATAGACTTCCATTATGTGAAGTCCCTGCAAGTCGCTCCGAAGTCGTGGTGCAATGTAATGCACAAATCGCCCCCGAAGTAGTAAGGAGTAGTGTCGCCTCAGTGTGAACCGACTCTAAAAAAATAAATATTGCCAAGAGAAACAGAGGGGAAAAAAAGCCTAAAAAAAGAAAGCTAAGGCAGCCAGCCACCACATCTAATGATTGGTAAACTCAAAATCAAAAATGTAGTATATTGTAGCTTAATACTGCTTTAGTGTCATTTCAAAAGTAGCTTTAATATTTTAAAACCTTCAGGCATTTATTAAAATACTTGTTGATCCGACGATGAAGAAGATTCCTTCCTGCCCATGGGGTGACAACTAGTTAACCTAATGGGGGGACAAGGGACTATGCTGCCACACATAGTACAGGCATATTCCACCATGGTCACCATTAGTAAGCCGGTCCAAAGCAATGATGTGCAGCCAGAAAGTGGCTAAACGAGGCAGGAGAGGATCAGCAGCACCAAGACGCATAAAAAAAAAAAAAAAGGAAAGGTTTATGCAACAATGAGCTTAAGCAAACCACATTTATTTACGGTTAGAAGAAATGTATGGTTTACGGTTCTATTTGGGAGGTTCACCCTAAGGCTCGGTTCACACCTATGCGTTTTTTGGTGCTTTTTGCAGAAACGCACTACGGTTCATTAAACATGACTTCCTACGGGACACGTTCACATTATGCTTTTTTCAGCCGCTGCAATTTGGGAAAGGGTTAGGGACTTTAACCACTTGACCTTCGGAAGGTTTTTCCACCACCCCCAATGACCAGGCCATTTTTTTTGCGATATGGCACCAAGTTACTTTTCCTGACAATTGCGTGGTCATGCAACACTGTACCCAATAAAAATGTATGCCCCCCCCACAAATAGAGCTTTCAGTCGGCTAATGCCACGGCCGTGGCTTGTGTCAATCACCAAGGGGGCTCTGGAGGTAGCCGGCATTCTAAGGTGGCCAGAACGGTTCACCCAGTACCATGATCCCCCATGGCGTATCAAAGCTAGCACCGGGGCTAACACTTTTGTGAAGACCCGAGGAGCAGATGTAAGACCAAAGGGTAACGCCACAAACTGATAATGCTCCTCCCCCACAGCAAAAAGCAAAAAAAATGCTGGTGACTGGCACATATTGAAAAGAAAGGCATCCTTGATACTGATAGAGGCGAGGAAATTCCCCTGACACAGGGATGCCACCACGGTTCGAATGGATTCCATTCTGAACTTCTGTAACTGCACAAAGCAGTTTAGCGCCTTGAGGTCCAGGGTTGGACGCACTTTTTCATCCCAGCAAGTAAATAGGTCCTTAATCCTGAATAGGCAGAAAAACAAAAACTGAGTGGCTATAACAGAGAGAGGGAGTATACCCCCCTGGGACTGCCCACGGGTGTCGCCAGGAAGAAAAAAAACAGCACATTGCTGCTGTCAGAAGAGAGCCCTGTGTTTACCTACACAGGCTCTCTTTGTGCCAGCGACCAATCAGTGCTGGGCACCCGCTGATTGGTTAGTGCTGCAGCCATATGCAGCACAATAGGGGCAGGGGAGGGCTGCACGCAGATCAGGTACTAGGTACATGATCCAGCCCAGAGCAGCCGCCCTGCCGCACTATATCTACGCTGGGCAGTCCTCAAGCAGTTAAAACTGAAAAATTTTACTTTTTTGGTTCAATAGACTTTAAAAAAAGCACTACATGCTTTTCTGCAGCAATTTCATTAATCTGCTCAACAAAAAATTGCCCAGGAAAAAAAAAAAAAAAACGCAAAATGCGTGTGCAAAATGTCCTGCAAAAAGCACTGCAGAAACAGATAAAAAGCAAACTGCATAGGTGTGAACCAACATACATTAGGGAGCCACAATGCGATGGGGTTATTATAAGTACCTGTGAGTTCATGGGATCCACATTTTGTGCTATTTTATGATAAATCGGCAGGAACATTTTACCTAACATTTTCAGTGCTCACTTTTGCAGTTAGATGTAATAGAATATTTTAATGAAAAGTTCCCTGAAGGTGTTGAACTTTTGCTTTAAAGCTGAACTCCAGTTAAACAGCTTAACACACAGATGAAATACATATAAAGGAGTAGTTTTACCTGCCAAATGATTTGTATTTGTTTATCCAGTCCGGAGATTGGCACAGCTCTTCCACACAACACAGCATTGTCTGGCAGGACAGGAAACTTTTCTCTGGTACAGGGTTAGTGAACCTGTGACCAGGTCACGCACTTTTATTATTAGAAGTTAAATATTCTGATCAAGCAGTAGAAACACTTTCAAACGAGACTTCCTCTATCTCTGCATCTATACGCATTGTGAAGAAATTCATTCTTAAATTTCACAACACAGACATTGAAATCTTATCTTTTGTCGATGAGAAAAGATCTTTGCAGCCCGATAGATCTCTAGTGGAAAAATACAGCAGGTGCTAGAAACTATAAAAAAAAACCTGACCAGATTCTTTGTTGAGCTCTGTTGAGAATGTATAACTTAACATTAAAAGCGACTAGAGAGTTTGTGGTCACGGTTTAAGAATATGTAGTTTAACATCCATAGTCTGGGCCCAGGGTTACATTAAGTAACATTTACAGGCCTTGCCCCTGAACCACCCTATCACTGGACAGTAAAACAAAAGAGCCTCTTAGAGAGTCAGAGTATCTCAGAAGTAAAGATGGGAAGAGGTTCATCAAGTTGTGAAAAGCTTTGTCTAAAAACTGTCGACCAATTTCAGACAAATGTTCCTCAACATAAAATTGCAAAGACTCTAAACATATCATCACCTAAAGTACGGAATACCAAAAGATTACGAGAATCTGGAGAGATCTCAGACAAGGCCGAAATGCAATATTGGATGCCCGTGATCTTTCAGGCCCTCGGACAGCACTGCATTAACACAGGCATGATTGTGTCGTGGACATCACTGCAAGGGCTCGGGAATTCTTCCATAAATTACTCTGTGGACACAGTTTGCCGTGCCATCCACAAATGCAAGGTACAGCTCTATCATGCTCTGGGCCATAGCTCATTTAAAATGGTCTGTTGCAAAGCTAAAAACGGTTCTGCGGCCAGACGAATCAAAATTTGACATTCTTGTGGGCAACCATGGATGCAGTGTCCTCCTGACTAAAGGGGAATGGGACCTTTAGAACTCAGTTCAAAAATCTGCATTTCTGATGGTATTGGGGGGGGACGCATTAGTGCATTTGGAATGGGCAACTTGAACATCTGTATTGGCACCATCAATTCTGAAAAATACATCCAGGTTTTAGAGAAAAAAATGCTCAGGTAAGAATGGGACAACATTCCTCACCCCAAACTCCAGCAACTGGTCTCCTCAGTTCCCAGACATTTACAGAGTGTCAATAAAAGACTGGAGGTTGCCACAATGTGGTAAACAAAGCCCTGTCTGAACTTTTTGGGATTTGGGGTTGTACTTTGCAAGCATTTTGTTGCTATTGTTCCAACTTTGAGACATGTTGCTTCCATCAATTTCAAAATTGCCTCATTTAATTCGTAAAATGGTACATTTTCTCAGTTTAAAAATTTGCTATGTTTTCCATTTTCTATTGGGAATAAAATATGGTTTTATGAGATTTTGCAAATCATTGCATTCTGTTTTGACGTAGACTTGCACAGTGTCACCTTTTTTGAAATTTGGGTTGTAAAAACTAAAACTAAAAATAAATAATACATAGCTGCATCAGTATGTCTCTAATATCTACCTGGAGTCCAGCCTTAAAGTCTTAACACAGGTGCAAGTTATCTCTTAACAGTCACTTCTAAGGTTCAGTTGACAGTATGCTACTTTACTGTGTGCTAGTATTGTGCTTAGAAGTCCCTTCAGTAAAGAAATTGGCCAAGGGTTTCATTCTCATCAGGAAAGAGATGGGTACGGAGTTGTAAATTCTTCCTGTGACAGTGAAGGATCCCTCTTAGTGACCAAAAACCTGGTTTCTGACCAAATCGTCTATTGTGTGGGTACTTTGAAAAAGCTTTGCCATGTTTTGGCCCCACCACAAAGGCAGAGACAGCTGTGAACAGTGCTGTGCAAAATTTAACCTGGGGGGACACAGTGAATACAAAGATCCAAAGTAGACCATGTAATAGCCTAAATAAATAAATCCAGGCCTCCTATTTACAAATTGATGAATACTTGTAGTTACCCAATCAAATAACACATCCTGTTGGGTGTAACGGTTTGTCTTATTTTTATTTGAACCATGCAATGGAAAAAAAAGGAAAAAAAAAAAAAGACTTCTCCAAGCATTTAGCGGTGACACCAAAGTTTAATTCGGCATAACTGCAAAACCTAAAACCTTGAGACTTGCCAAACTGTAAAGGCATCAAAGAAAGCATGTCAAACAATACACTATTACATGTTTTTTTTTTCCAAACACTGGCAATTCAGGAAGAGCAGAAAGTGGCTGGAAAAGAGACCGGTTCACTGTGAGAAACGTAACCCCTCTCAGACAGCGCCCCGGACCCGGGTCCCGCCGCTCAAGGTCACTCGGGTCATCAGCTGAAGAGAAGAAAACAAAAGAAAAAAAGGAGCTCCGGAAGACACCAACCTGTTTGGTGGGCGGCTTGTGGCAGTGTTTGGTTTGGTTGGGAATTGAACTGGACAGATGTTACTGGTCGATATTGTTGGTTTGAGTGAGAAAATTGATTTGGAGTACAGTAGCAGGTCTGGATCTGTAAAAGATAAAGAAGAGAGGAAGGGAAGACATTATGGCTCATTTCACAAGAAGCTTGAGAATATAAAGAAAAGGCTAAAAAGTGCATAATAATCAGAAAATTGGTTTTAGATGGTACAGGTTTCTTTGAAATATGCTATCTGTGGAACCCTAGTGGATCTCCGGGGGTTACTAGGAGTTCCTAGAGCTGTGGCTGATGGATCTCCCATTTATTGGTGCTAGCATAATCCAGGGGCCAAAACCATGTGGCAGTACCAGCTCAATAACTTCAAAAATCTTTTAAACTGTCTGTAAGCGGGTCATCGTTCCCATTGACGAATTCACTAGTTTTAGCAGGACCTGAAAGTTTTTTCAAGGGTTCCTCTTTTAAAGGAAAAAAAAAAAAAAGGCAGCAGAAGATGACAAAGTGTGTAAAGACAAGGTTTTCATATTGGTTATGGATAGGGAGGATGCTTGCCAGGTTTTTTTTGCCATCCTTGGCTTTGCTAGTGAGATTTTCTTTTGTACCAGTGATAGCAGTTTTAGAAGATATACGTGAGAAATTCTAGAACCGGGTTCAAGACCTAAATCTGAACGAGGTTCTAGCCTTTCCCTAAAAAAAAAAAAAAAAAAAAAAAAAAAAACAGCATTTCTCTCGTGTTGAGCAAGTCTCTTGAGAGTTCATCACTTTCTCTCTAGTAAAATAATGCCAGCAGAGCAGGAAGTGAAGGGAAATCTCTCTAAGCCGCCCCAGATAGCAGTACAACCAGATAGGGTTTAGAACCCTTCCCTACTCTATACAAAAAAAAAAATGGGATTTTTTACTATGTCGTGGCCGACCTAGCACGGAGCTCAGGTCTGCGCACGCTCACTGTCCAGACTGGTGTGACCACTGGATCTAGATTTTCCAGTCTGTCTTCCAGTCTGGCAGTTGATTGTAAATCTCACAGGAAAAAAACAGGAGAAAACATTTCTATCTAAAGAAAAAAATTGCCAGGACCAGAGATCCCAACAAGGAACTAGGTCCTTATTCCTGACTAGGCAGGAAAAAAAAAACTAAGTACATATAGCAGAGAGAGGGAGTATATCCCCTGGGATTGCCCATAGGTGTAGCCAGATTCTTTTACCGCCTAGTGTCCTACTCCTGTAGGGGGGCAGTATTACCCAATGGTTATGAAGATCAGGAGCTGTGTCCATCAATGAAGGAAATAAAACTATTTTTTTTTTTTGCTTTAACAAAAATTGACAATTATGCAGCATGTGGGCCTCCTGGACTGGATGGTATTTGAATGCATTCTTTCCTTAGACCATCATAATGATAATGATGGCCATTAGTGCCCTCATATCTCCAGACATATCGCTTTGTACAACCTAGTGCTTGTCAAAACTAAAAACAGCAAGTTAAGGTAACAAGTTAAGGTAACAAATTACTGTTTGTAATGTATGTTACACCTGTATTCTGACTACAGAATAGGAAGTCAATGAGGTCTTATTACTCCGGTAGGGTGGTAATGCCAAGGGACAAAACAACATTCAGTGGAAAAGACCAGGGCTTGTTGTACTAGAACACTGAACAGGCATTGCCTATACAAAAAGTGGGCAACGTAAGGTCCACTTTTGACCAAGCTCTACTGTTTGGAGGCCAACATCGGCATGATCACTCACTATTAATCTCATGTTTTAGAGTTATTTATCCAGAAGCTTTGCTTTGAGTCCAATAGACAGTTTGATAAAACCCTGAAGTACATATTATGGCCTTTTGTCTTCCTGTTATCACTTGTGGAAATAATAAAGAACTTTGAACTCCTATGACCTTTGTTCAGCGCTCTTTTTGGTTCAACTATACATAGACCTTTTGGGCCTCTTGGGCGTGTCTGCTCTGTGGAGACCTGCTGAATTCAAGCCATTAGGCTCAAAAAACAACTTGTTTCTAATTGTTAAGGATTTTTGTCATACGCCTCACTTCTATCTTTCCTTTGACCAATCTTATAACAGCCTGCTGGTTCGCTTTGTTTTTGCAAGCAATCAGATGGGAAATTGTTACTAAGGTTTACATTTTCTTACTGTGGACAATGCTTCTCTTTTTTTTTTTTTTTTTGTTAACATTCGATAAATTAGGCTTGGGAGTCAAGACATCCCCAGGGAAGTGAGTACCTGCTGGAGAGAGGGGGGCTGGATGTATCCCTGTGGCTGCAGCACTGGCTGATTGACAGGCTGGCTGGAGCTGTAGTTGGGAGGATGGTGAGACTGGCCTAGTGGGGGTGGTGGTGGTGGAGGAGGGGGAGCCATGATGTAGCCAGATTGCGGGGATGGTTGGAGCACCACGGTGGACTGGAACATGGTTGGATGAGCATCTGAAGATTCGGCTGATGGCTGCCTGGCAAGACTCATATGGCTAAATTGAGTGTTCATGTTGTCTGGCTGTATACAAAGATAAAAAAAAAAAAAAATGTTATTGCAAAAAGACAAGAAGGAATAAAAGCAAACATTCAAACAGATGTATGAAGACATGTAAAAACTTATTTAAAAAAAAAAAAAAAAAAAAAAAAAAAAACACCACAATAAAACAAAATGCTACAAATGCTTTAGGTGTACCTAAAATACAAAGAGTAACCAATTCAGTTCATACAGAACTGCATTAGCACAAAGCAGCACATCGTGTTGGGCGAACTAATTCAAAGTATACTTGTTATTAGAAATGTTGTTTGAGAAAGGTGTAAAAAAAGCACTTGACCTGCAAGGATATCTTTTTGGTAGCGCTATCTTAAAATTATTGAGGTTGATTTAAATCATTTCATTCCTGAGCAGGTGGCTTCTACACCACAGAGTATCTCCACTGTCTCCATGGCTTGTAGTGTAATGCAACATTAATGAAAATTAAAAGTCCCACACCAATGCCAAGAGGTCCAAATCTAACTTTATTCCAATAAACGTTAGGGGGACAATCCAAAAAGCAGCATTTTGGGGGTCCAAAGGTGCCTGTCAAACCAACTGCTTTGCTTCTAATTACTCTAAAAGAAATACCATTAAAGGTCCCGTTCACTTCTAGTCTATTCACTTTGTTTTCAAGCTTTGGTGAAGAATTGTCTTTGGACCTCTGAAACACATTAGGTACTTTTTGGATTGCCCCCCTGACTTTTACTGGAAAAAAAAGTTGTATCTGGACCTTTTAGCAGTGGTGTGGGACTACAATTTTCATTTCATTACACTACAACCCAAGGAGACCATAAAGATCCTCTGGGGTGTAGAAGACGCCTGCTCGGGAACCAGATTATTTACATCAACATCAGTACTTTTAAGATTGCAAGAAGGTGGAACCAATGCGCTATCAAAGGAATGAATGGTATTTGACTGGACTAGTAGGTGTCAGAAAAAGAAATCATCAAAAATAAGGAAAAAAAAAAAGTGAAAAGGAATGATAAAGGACCACATAAGGTGCTGCCAATTTTATATTGTCACCACTATCAATAAAGAGAAAAATATATAAATCGGCGCTCCTTTTTTCCACTTTTAAGATTGCGCTATCAATAAGAAATCCTTATGGGTCCAGCTCCATTTTTTTGCAAATAGGCAGATCCTCTTCACCAAAGCTAGAAAACAAATGTGAATAGACTAGAAGTGAACTGGATCTTTGTTATTTCTTTTAAAGTAATTATAAGCAAAACAGCTGGTTTGACAGACCCCTTTGAACCCCCGAAATGTGTTGTATAAGTTTTGGATAGTCCCAGACTTTTAGTGGAATAAAGCTGTATCTGGACATCTTAGCAATTGTGTAGTGCTTCAATTTTCTTTTTCGTTACTTTAGAAATGATGCGACTGCCATATCTTCTGAAAATGCTAGTTACCTGGTAACTCCTGCTAATCCAAGGATCTCAACTTTTTGAGTCATTAACTCAAATTTGGAAATGAAAAGCAGTTTAGGGGCAACAAATATTTCTAGGTGGTCAATTATGGCAGCCACTCCTATATTTATATATTTAGAGACACCTATAATTTGTTCTGAAAGGCAGGTATATTGCCCTAGTATTTGAGTGGTGGTCCCTTTATGGGGGACAGTTGGAAGACTTGGTTGAGTACTCAGGGGCTTTCACCCATGCAGAGTAAGGGGTTCTGGGATAGTCCAGTTTGAAGAAAGGACCGATTATCAGTTCTCTGCATTGGTATGTTCCTATCAGGAACCCAGGATTGGGGGTTCGAAGAAATTTTGGTGGGAACAGCCTCCAAACCCTAACTACCAGGACTACCAGAAATCAGCACTTGTGTCCGGGAAGTGAGGGGAGAGAGCGAGAAACTCACAATCGGTGTAGAAATTGTGAGCTCTCAGACCATCTGAGATGTGGGTTGCTGACCTCCTATGTGGCCTGCCTGTTTCTGTGATACAATGACTTTGGACTGTTGATTGATGTTGGCTTTTATCTGTTTTATAAATAAGCAAACTGTTTTGCTTTTAACGAACTGGCTGGTGGTCATTCTCGAGCTACCCCAGATCAATATTATATATATATATATATATATTTATATTATTTTTTTTTAGATCGTAAGCAGGGCCCTCTGATTCCTTTTGTACCAAATTCTATTGTAACTAATGTCTGGCTTAATTTTGTTAAGCGCTGCGCAAACTGCTGGCACTATATAAAAATCCTGTGTATATATATATATATATATATACACACACACACACACACACACACACCTCTTATGACAGATGTGCCCCTCTGATATTTCTTTGCTGGCATTTGCCACCACTATAAAAGGGGATTTATAGAACATGACACAATGTATCCAATAAGGCAAAGCAGCATGATAAAAACAATAAGCTAAATCTTTTACGAAGATTTCACAAAAGTTTAGAAGCCAAAAGTGGGAAGCGCATTTATTAAATTCTTTTTCAGGTCTGCTTGCTACTTTAATCATCAAGGTGTTAATTAAGTAGTGTTGATTCAACATAATATTTTTTTTTTCATCTTCCATTCCCAAGGGCACGAAAAAAAGCTTAGAAAAGCAGTGTTCGTGCGCATCCTGGAACAATGCGCAATACATCCCTCGAGTTCAGAAATAATTAAGAAAATAGATAACACTGCCAGAATCACTTTGGACTGTGTTAGCAAATTCTCGGACAATATATAAAAGAAAAAAAAAAAAAAGACAAACCGGGAGCGCTGATTACAGAAGCCTGGAGGATAATTACACTCTTTAAGATAATTACAGCTATCGTGACCCGCAATATTTTTATATATTTTTTTTAATCACGTCTGAGAGGATGAGAGATAATGAATTGGTGGCGTAAAGGCTGAAGGTATTCAGTTGCTTAGAACTCACTTCATCTTCAATTACTGAGCTTATATTACAACGTACACTTGAAGAGACGATGTAAGGGTAATTAACAAGTCATGAGTTAGACAAAAGCTCTTTTTCCAGAAGACTGATTCAAATTGAAAAAGAAGCACCATCCGTGGTACACAGGCACTCAGAGTATCTGGTTTGTGTTTTCTTTTGGTGCAATAGATCTGGGTACGGAGTTTTCGGTGCAAAAAAAAAAAAAAGTGTGCCTTACCACTTACATTCCCCAAACTGTAAAAAACGGCCCATAATAAATAACCCTTCCTTTCTCTGAACCTTAAAACAATCATCTCTTTAAAGTGACCCTGCCATCACACCTTTACTCAATTAGTCACCCATAAAAGCAGTAATGAACTCAGCTTTTCGTTGGCCTATGTATTCAGGTTGATGCTTCTCTTCCCGCCAGTCACATGTATTCTACACTTGCAGAATTGTATACTACTTCCTCACACCCCTGCCTTGCAGGATTTGCAAACCAGGTAGAGGGCAGCAAGTTTCAGATTCATCTGACAAATACTTGCAGTAGCTATGGGTTGGAGATGTGGCGACTTTTGAATATATAGAGTTCGGTATACAGTAAACCCCCGCTCCATCACGGTTCAGTTTTTGTGGTCCCGGTATATTGCGTTTTTTTGTAATGTTATTTTACTATATAAATCATTAAAAATGAAATATTTTTGTGTTTTCCATAGCGCTTGCTATGTCTCTCAGTATCTTTTATGTGTTTAAATGAGTTTCTATTGTTTTAAAAGTGTGTTTAAAGACCTTAAAATGCTTTAACATGTACAGTGACAGTAAAAAAAAAAACATGCCTACAATGCATTTTAATAGGGTTTTTCTATTTCGCGGATTTTCACTTTTCGCGGCTGGGTCCGGAACGTAACCCCCGCAATGGAGGGGGGTTTACTGTAGTTTTTCATATGAGAGTGGCAATATGATTAAAGAGTAAACCTGTGGTTACTCTAACACTTTACACTCAGTCCTTACTACACTGGGTATAAAAAGAATAACCCTCCTTTAAAATAATTGCATTTTGTTGATTTGCAGCCTGAAATTAAGGCAGACACATTTTTTTGTATTATATCCAGCTGTGCAACTTATAACATCCAAGTGAAAGATATAACACCAACATGTCAGGAAAAAACAAAAAAAACAAAAACAATCACTGGCTTGGAAAAAGAATACCCCCCGTCAGTATTAAGTTGAACCACCTTTTGCTTTAATTACAGCCTTTAGTCTGTAATTTAATAATTTAATTTAAATACAAGTTTAAATCAATTTTAGTCTCATCTGACCATCTTAAAAACGCACCTTGAAGATTCTGAGGTCACATGGAAAAAGGTGTTATGGTCAGCTGAGACTAAAATTGAATGATGTGGCCTCAACACCAAACGATATGTCTGATGGAAATCCAATACAGGGCACCATCAAAGTAACACCATTCCTACAGTAAAGCATGGAGATGGTAATACCTTGTTATGGGGGTGTTTCTCTGCAGCAGGGACTTGTCACTTGTCAGGATAGAAGGAAAAATGGTTGGGGTAAAATACCAATCAAATTCCTGAGGAAAATCTGCTGCCCTCTGCGAAAAAGTTGTCAATAGGAAGAAGGTTTATCTTCCAACATGACAATGACCCAGAGCACACAGCAAACATGACCACACAGTGGTTGAAGGAGAAAAAGGTGAATGTCCTTGCATGGCCTAGTCAGAGCCCAGACTTAAACCCCATTGAAAATCTCTGGAATGACTTTTAAAGACTGCAGTCCACAAATGGTCACCATCAAATTTAACTGAACTTGAGCAGATCTGCAAAGAAGAGTGGGCAAATATTGCAAAGTCTAGATATGCAGTAAGAGACAAATCCCAACAGACTAAAGGCAGCAATTAAAGAAAAAAGGTGGTTCAACAAAATACTGATATGATTCGGCTTTTGATTTATTTATTTTTTCTGACATATTGGCGTTGTATCTTTCCCTTGGATGGTTTAAGTAAATACAGTTGGATAAAAAAACGGTCTGTCTTAATTTCAGGCTGCAAAGCGACAAAAATGTTGTGCTTGTCCCTTCGGATAATTTTGCATGATGTCATGATCAGCTTTTGAAAGTTGTGTACTAACGATCAGATTATCAGGAAGTCGCTCTGAAAGCGTTTTTTTTTTATCCCCCCCCCCCCCATCCGATTTTTCTCATCATTTGTACTATGCATTAATTGAAAACGGTTATAGTTTCCCTTTAAGTACAGTGGGTATAGAAAGTAATCCCCCCTCTTTTTTAAAATCACATTTTTGTTGCTTTGCAGCCTGAAATTAAGACAGACACAGTTTTTTATCCAACTGTATTTTCTTAAACCATCCAAGGGAAAGATACAATACTGACTGTAACAGTTTTCAATTAATGCCTAGTACAAATGATGAGAAAAATCGGATTAAGGGGGGGGGGGGGGGGACGCTTTCAGAGCGACTTCCTGATAATCTTATCGTTAGTACACAACTTTCAAAAGCCGATCATGACATCATGCAAAATAACAGAACAAAAAATTTTCATGTAATTACTATAGTATTTGTAAAGAATGAATTACAATACAAAATATTACATTCACTTCCAAAGTTGTATTCTCTCATACAAAGGTTTTTATAACTTTACCGATTGACTTTCAATAGGAGACTAGCGTGGAAAAAAAAAAAAAAAAAGGCCCATCATTCTCATCGTGTGTATTAGGCATAACGGTGCTAGTAGTAATTTGTAACTTTTAACCAGACTTGTGCTTTAATCTTGAAGAGGTTTTGCAGCTTTTTCAAAGCGGCTTCTTACGTTTTTAAGAGTGTCAGAAAAACAACTCAGCATTTATATTCTCAGATAACTCACCATGAAATGTATCAAGGTAAATGCTGAACCCACCTGAGCAAATCCACTAGGAAGCGTTCACCTATACCGGGCCAATATTCTGCAGCTGGGGCATTCACCACCCTGCAGCTCCATGTATAAAGAGGTGAATGTATACATGCAGCTGCTAGGCGGGGAATGCTTAGGTCATTTATGATTGGCCCAGTAAAGTGACAGCTTCCTGGCGGCTTGCTCAGGTGGGATCAGACTAATGTCCAATTATGCCCAAGGTCATTCATATCATCCAGTGGCTTGGAAGAGATGCGAAACTTCAACATTAGAGAACAAGTCCAGATAAATGTGACTACCTACTACTAGCTATACCATGACCTGGATCATTAAGAACCTTCACGTTTTTTAAATTATTTTTATTTATTTTTTAATTTAAATAGTTTTAACAACCACTGCTCCAGAAGGTTTTACCCCCTCGTGATCAGGCCATTTTTTGCTATTTAGCACTGCACTACGTTAACTGGTAATTGCTCAGTCATACAAAACTGTACCCAAATGTAGTCTATATAATTTTTTTTTTTTTTTCACACAAATAGGACTCTCTTTTGGTGGTAATTGATCACCACTGGGTTTTTTATTCTTTATTATATAAAAAGAAAAAAAGACCGAAAATTTTGAACAAACGCAATATTTTTTACTTTCTGCTATAAATCATATTCAATAAAAAATTAAAAAAACAAAACAAAAAAATTTCTTCATAACTTAAGGCCAAAATGTATTCTACAACATGTCTTTGGTTAAAAGAAAAAAATAAGTGTGTATTGATTGGTTTGCGTGAAAGTTAGATTGTGTCTACAATCTATGGTAGACACACACTGGATTTTTTTTTTTTACTACTAATGGTGTTGTTCAGCGACTTCTAGTCTTATAATGGGGATGCGACAGTGCAGCGGACAATATGACACTAACTTACACAGGGTGAGAATGGACTGCCATTGGCATCACCAGTGAAACTAATACAGTGATCAGTGATAACACGGTCACTGTACTAATAACACTGGCTGGAAAGGCGTTAACATCTCGGGGTAATTAAGGGGTTAAATGTGTGCCTAGCAAGGCAACAGGTACTCTGAGCACTATAGGTTACCAAAAAAAAAAAAAAAACAGCAAAGCAGAAGCTGTCTTGCCTTCAGGCTGGCTTTGTTTAATTAAAATCTCTAACTGAGCCATCTTGATGTGCCATAGCAACAGCTCAATTTGGTATTCACACTATACGGGAGGCCAATGTGAGGCAAAGTGGTGTCACTGGCACCTAGGCAAACAAGTCAGAAGCAGGAATCCAAGGTAATTAAAACCTAAATCTAAACCCAGCTTGTTACGAAGCTCCAGATGAGAGAATTTGTTTTTCTGGTTCTCAATGTCTCTTTGGCTTTTTCTCACTTTTCCTCCTGTTAAGGACCAGTGCCCTAGTCAATCCCTTCCGCGCTTGCTATCCTTCGTTCTCCGTCCCTCCCTGCCCAATCCCCTCCCTACTCCTGGTTTTTCCCCCTTTATGTATTTTCCCATTTCGTTTGGAAACGTCCCATTTGTAGTTTCTTTGCTGGTATTATGTACCAGATCCTGTGTTTTAGTTCTTGCTCCCTTATTGGGTCATACTGGCCACTAAGGAATCTCTCCTGACCCCGATATTTATCACTTTATATTCAATAAGGTTGCATTCGAAAGTTAAGGTTTTTCTGTATAGGTTGGGAACTTTGTGTCTACCTATGTATGTGCCCTCTCCGTTTCGTTTATACTTGTCTGACTTGGAACTCGGATTTTAAATGCTCCTATTTGTTGCGCTCTCTTCATAGTTCTGATTAGGTTTATGCAATCAGCCTACTTACCTAATTGTATCATGCAATACCTTTGTCTTGGTTTGTATAATGCAAATTCTTGTTAAATAAATGAATTCCAAAAAAAAAAAAAAAAAAAAACAAACACCTTTCTAAACACAAAATCAAACATTTCTAATAAGGTAGCTCATCAGTCCTGCATTTTTCTTCCATTTTTTTCCTAGTGATCCTGCCAGCACCATGATAGCTGTCCTAGGATGAGAACACTTCGTCACTGTACTGTAATTCAAGGACAAGCAGTGGTGTCACTCCTCATCTCCATACCATAGGAAGAAGGTGTTTTGAAGCCCACAGAGAATAGCTGAAAACTAACACTTTTGAGATTTCAGTTCAGTGAACAAGATACAAAGATGCTGGATTTCTGGCAGGATGAACAAGGCATTTTTCTGTACTTGTAGAAGATTTAGGTAGCCTTTTTAACTGCTTGCCGACCCTATAACTTACACATATGTCAGCAAGGTGGCTCTGCTGCACAGGATCACATACTTAGTACATGATCCTGCACATGCAGGTCTGAGGCGTGTATGCCCCCCGGCTAGCAACCAGCTAATGCCTGTAAATATACACAGCAGGAGCTGATCTGCAGGTGCCCCAGACTCTATATCCACTGCCACCCCCCGATCATTAGGCAGAGAGCCAGAGCAGCAATCTGCCTATGTAAACAAGGCAGATCAATGTTCTGTCAGTGAGGAAGGCATTGATCCTGTGTTCCTGTAAAGCAGGAACATGGATCAGTGCCTTCCCCTAGTAAAACCACCAATTACACAGTACACAAGCACAGGCTAGGCACACAGTTAACCCTTTGATCACCCCTGATGGTAACCCCTTCCCAGCCAGTGTCATTAGCAGTGTGACTGCATATTTTTAGCACTGATCGTTATTCATGTCACTGGACCCCAAAGAGTATCCGATTTGTCTGCCACAATATCGTAGTCCCGCTACAAGTTGCTGATCGCTGCCATTACTAGAAAGTTAAATAAATAAAAAATTACATAAATCTATCCCATAGTTTGTAGACGCTATAAATTCTGCACAACATCAATATATACTTATTGGGTATTTTTTTTTATATACCAAAAATATGTAGCAGAATTCCTATTGGCATAAATTGATGAAGAAATTTAATTTACATTTGTACAGTTACATTTGTATTTGATATGTTCTATAGCAGAAAGTAAATTATTTTTTTTTTTTGCAAAATTGTCGGTTTTGTGGTTTATCAATGCAAAAAAATAAATAAATAAATAAAAATAAAAAAAAAAAACTGCAGAGGTGATCAAATACCACCAAAAGAAAGCTCTATTTTATTTGGATATGTTGCACGACCGCGCAATTGTAAGTTAAACACAGTGGTGTATTGCAAACAATAGCCTGGTCACGAAAGTAAATCTTCTGGGAGGTCAAGTGATTAAAGAAAACTACTGCAGCCACAACGTCAAAGGACTAGTAAGCTGCAATTTATTAAATCTTTGCTCTTGGGATTATAAATACTTTAACTTATTCTATTTGTTTCCGAATTGGATTTCTACCTTTTCACAACTAGTAATTATGCATCTGATAAGGGGTGGTGGTGGGTGCAAGCAGTAAGGGCATAGCATTTATTGCAGGGTCAACTTTAACTGCACCCGCATTTAAAACTATGAAAAAACTATTTTCTCTTTAGATTTGATTTTTTTAATATTTTGCAGCTCAGCTTTGTGATATCAGATCAAAAAAAGTTTTGTAGAATTAGGCTTTAAAGCTGCCCAGAGCAAGGGACAAACCTGATTGGATATAAACGGAATGCATATTGAGATGAATTGCTGCCGAAACAAAAAGGAGATGTTGTGCCATATGTGGGTTATGGCCAGCTTACAGGGTAATATCCACAAGCTTTTACCTAGATCTTACACTGGGGAAAAAAAAGTAGAAAGGAGCAAATTCCTTTCCAAATTACACTCCCCTTTTTAATTTAAAAAAAAAAAAAAAAAAAGTTGCTTATTTTTTTAATACATTTTAAAATGAAGATGCAAATGTCTAAACCGAAAAGAAAGATAAAACAAAAAAAAAAAAAAAAAAAAAGAATCCCTAGGAAACCTCTGTACTCAAAATGAAAGCAAATCCCAGCGCAGCTGAACAATTTCATTTAATTAAAAACGTCTAAAGGAAGATTTAGAAATCGGAGAGGTTGGCATCTCATCTGCGCCAATGAACCCACATCATAACTGATGAATCAATCACCCAATCTTTAATGCAATTCATTTTAATACCGCTGCAGACCTTCCACTGATTCAGACTGTCTCTCTTAATTCTGCTGGGTTTTAGCCTTTATTACTTGAAGAAATGTTTTCCTTCATCCGAAGCCGTACAGGAGAACCAAACCAATCAAAAACTGCAACACTTCCTAATAGTTAGAATTATTTCAAAATTACAGGCAATTTTTTTTTTTTTAATCCCAAACAGCCAAAATTAATCAAATCGTTTACAGTAATCTGAACTCATTCATAAAAACTTATGAAACAAGGTTGATAAAATTAGAGGTGAACTACCAGAAAACTGCTAAATCCACAGGTGAATACTTATATATGGACATGAGCGCTGCAGTGTGTGGAGACCGGAGGCAGAGACTCCACACCAACGCAAATGTCTGAGACCTGCAGTGTGCGGAGACCGGGGGCAGAGACTCCACACCAACGCAAATGTCTGAGACCTGCAGTGTGCGGAGACCGGAGGCAGAGACTCCACACCAACGCAAATGTCTGAGACCTGCAGTGTGCGGAGACCGGAGGCAGAGACTCCACACCAACGCAAATGTCTGAGACCTGCAGTGTGTGGAGACCGGAGGCAGAGACTCCACACCAATGCAAGTGTCTGAGACCTGCAGTGTGCGGAGACCGGAGGCAGAGACTCCACACCAACGCAAATGTCTGAGACCTGCAGTGTGTGGAGACCGGAGGCAGAGACTCCACACCAATGCAAGTGTCTGAGACCTGCAGTGTGCGGAGACCGGAGGCAGAGACTCACACCAACGCAAATGTCTGAGACCTGCAGTGTGTGGAGACCGGAGGCAGAAACTCCCCACCAACGCAAGTGTCTGAGACCTGCAGTGTGCGGAGACCGGAGGCAGAGACCCCACACCAACGCAAATGTCTGAGACCTGCAGTGTGCGGAGACGGGCAGAGAATATAGACCAATGCAAGTGTCTGGAGACCTGCAGTGTGCGGAGACCGGAGGCAGAGACCCCACACCAACGCAAGTGTCTGAGACCTGCAGTGTGCAGAGACCGGAGGCAGAAACTCCCCACCAACGCAAGTGTCTGAGACCTGCAGTGTGTGGAGACCGGAGGCAGAGACTCCGCACCAATGCAAGTGTCTGAGACCTGCAGTGTGTGGAGACAGGGGCAGAGACTCCACACCAACGCAAATGTCTGAGACCGGAGGCAGATACTCCACACCAATGCAAGTGTTTGAGACCTGCAGTGTGCGGAGACAGGGGCAGAGACTCCACACCAATGCAAGTGTCTGAGACCTGCAGTGTGCGGAGACAGGGACAGAGAATATGGGTGGGTGGGGGAGAGAGGCATAGCTCCCCAAAGGGCAGAATACTAAACCCCCTGCTTTTATAGCTTTCTATGCTGCAATGAAATCAGCTACCCATGCAAACACGACAAATATTAAGATAAATTCAATGTTCGCTAGTAATGTGTGTGTGCGGGTAACGGCACGCACAAATTTTGCTTTGGCTTATCGCATCAAAGACTGACCAGAAGGATTGTTCCGCTTCCCAGCTGTTTCCCCATCTGTCGGCGTGTACCACTGACATTACAGTAAGTGGCATGAATGGGATTCATGATGCTCAGTTTAGTTTAGAAGATTTAGATATTCGGTTGCCGTCAGATCTGAACCGACAGTTTTAATGATTTAAAGCAGACCTTTCACCCTAAATTGGGCAAATTATTTTTTTTACTCTTTTTCCGCTTTCTGAATAGCTACATAAAAGTAAATAAAACTGCACTATTTATTTAAAAAAAAAAAACTAACTGATCAGCTCCTCATTTACCAGGCTTTTAGTTTAGGCACTGGTGATGAAGTCAGTTCCCTCCAATAGCCTTCTGGGACAATGATGTCTCTAGAGCATAAAGGCAAATGTCGGGAATGTTATAACGAAAGCTTGCAGGACTTTGCCTTTCTCATAGGCCAATCTCTATGCACGTACATTATCACAAGATTTCAAGTATACAAGCATAGAATGATGATCAAAAGATTTGCCCAGTTTGGAGTAAATGGTCCACTTAAGGTCTCATTTAGACTATTGGTCTTCAGACAGCATTATGCAGGTAGTGAGGAGACGGCATATCACCTCTTCACCGCCTATTTAACCCCCTAATTACTGGTCAACCGTGCTGAAACTGCAAACATTGTGTGTGGCTGCAGAGCGGCCCTATTCACTTGAGCCAAGCGCAACAGGGGGATATAAATGTGTACATGCCCAGCTGCTGCCTCAGCAAAAATAGGGGGAGCGGCTGAGGGGTGCTAAAAACGAGGCTTGGGCTAAGGAGTTTTACCACCCCTCGATCGCAAGTGTAAACTAGGCCTTAGTACTGCATTTGCACCCCAATAATGACTGGGAATGGAAGACCTTGCAGCATGCACAGTAAGGGTTTTGAAGTTTTTGGCAGCTTTGTTGAAGCCTGAAAGAAAACTTGAAAATGTAAAATAGAAAAATAATAAGAGTGCTGATTGTCACTTTAAGTAGCTAGCAGGCATTAAACAAAGTTTTTAAGAAAAGCTGAAGCTTATTGAAGCCTGGTTAAAGTGGGTCAGTCAGCACTGCAATCTGTTTACCATTTCCACACTAAATTGTAATTTAAAGGAGTCATTAGGATTGCCAAAGGCTCTGCAAACGCTTCGTTAAAGCTTGCTGTAGACGCTGCTCTTACAAAAGATGTCGTTTTAACCCAAGCTCAGAAAAAATGAACTCATGAAAACACAAATCAGGCTTTTCAGGCCAACATTTGGTTCTTTTTGATGTGCCAGCTTTTATGCAGGACATTTAAAGGGGGCCAATGTAATTATGTATACACTATACCTGGCTGATGCCTCTGGAAGGTGGAAATCACTCGAGTACACACCGCTACTCCAGTGATCTCCACTTGCTCTTAGATCCTATGCTGAGCGGCCAGTCTGATGCATTCTAAAAACACAGGAGGCCGACCACTCTGCACATGGGCCATTTAATGCAACGCGGTCTCTGACAAGGTGTAGGGGGGGGGTGTCAACATCACCTCATCCAATCCAAGAATGCTTTGCATTTCTTCAGAAAATGTAAAGCATTCTCTGAATGGCGTCCAGGTTGAGCAATCGGCCTCGTGTTCAGAATACAGTCTGGCAGCCGCTCAGCACAAAACAAATGGAGTTCCCCCGGAGTAGTGGAGTCTACTTCAGTGATTCCAAGGTTCCAGGAGCATCGGCCAGGTATGGTATATACATTAATACATTGGTCCAACCTGGAATTCATCTTTAAAGGGCTTGTTGACACAAAGTTGAGGGGTGGTAAAACCAGTGGCTGCGTTTTATTCCCCTCCCCCCTCCCCTAAACTGCTCCCACTTTATAGCTGCAGTGGCAGCAGCCGGGAATGTACACATGCCATGGCAGGAATTATTCCTACGGCCAATAATGAGCCAATGGATTGATTGGAGATCAAAGCGTGAACGAGTTCCAAAGGTTAAACATGACTGTCAGGCTCACTTTCAAGACAATTTGGTAAGTTCCCATAGAAATGTTATTTAAGCAACTTTACATTTTAAAATAAACTTAAACATGTGGCTAAGAGGACAGCAAACTGATACAAAAAGACAAATACATACCACATACACAGACATCAAGCAGCGCACACGGGTTAAAAACAAAGCACAAAGAGAAGAGCAATAGAAAGTACCACAGTGTACTGTTGAGTGGGTGAGACCTGCAGGAGCGGGGGTGGATAAGAGACGGCTGGGTACTGAACAGGCTGCGAAGAAGATGGCAGAGACCGGATAGGCTGAAGGAGTAACAGTTGAACAAACTCAGTTAATAAGACAGAAAGAACAGAAATGGAAACAGACAATCACATTTCACTTTTTTTTGTGCTCTGCAAATCTGAATTATTTTTTGCTATGTCGCTTTTAGACCTGGACCAATAATGCTGATGAAGCAACTATATATCAAACTACAAAAAAACAGTAATCTCATAATCTAGGGGCTATATTTGGCTTTAGATGGCTCAATTTTAAATTAATTCCCCCATCCTTGCTAACAGTGGCTATGGTGGAACCTATATTGTCAGCTATTGTATTCAGCAAGCAGCAGCACCCACAAAGGCTTGAATTCAAAGATGCAGTTCCTGGTCAGCAGTGTTAATGCCGTATACTAAAATATTACCGTTGGCTAAATTAACACTATTTTAGTCGACCAAAAAAGACAACTAAATATAAAATGGCATTAGTCAAAAGACTGACTAAAACTAACTCAAAATTTGATGTAGAAAATAAAACACTGCTCCAACAGTTTTCCAGCTGGCTCCATCTATTTTCAAGTAGACTTGACAAGTCCAGTGGTGACTTGTAGGGCAACCTACAGCTTTTCAACAGGAATCGAACAAACTTCAAACCATCTATGAAGGCTTTGACAGGGATAATCGCTTTGGCGATATCCAATTTTTCGTAGAGGTAAATTTACAAAGTGGCTGCAAATCACAAATGATGGTTGAGCTGACAAAATGCCGGCTTTCAAGATCAAGAACAGTCTATCACAATAGCTTACATTTAGCAATGACTGATTCGAACATATTGTGCAAGCCAATGAACTACAAAACTTAAAGCTGAATTACAGGTATTCAAGCACTTTGTAAAAAGGCACACTGAGTTAAGACCAAAGTGCATTACATCTCCTTTACTCATCTCTATTATTTATATCTGACAGGTTTAGGTCTATGCCGGAGTATACATAGTCACAGAGGAGAGAGAGGCACACAGCAGCTATGCCCGTCCCTCCCATCTGCTTCCCATTCAGAGAAGCTTTTGTATTTTGTGAAAAAGTTTACATAATACAAAGGCTTCTGTGAGTGGGCAAGAGGATGGGGAGCAGCGGGCATAGCAGCTGCAACAATGCGAATGTTGAAGATACTTACTTAGACATTAAGCATCTGCGTTGGGTTCCTGAAAATACAGCGAAAGCCACCTTTCAGGAGAGCAAAAAAAAACTCTCATATAAGTAATAGAGATGCACCTCCTTGGACTTAACTCATAGTGTACCTTCATTTTTTTTTACAAAAAACCTGAATTCCAGGAATTTGGCTTTAAAACAAACCGTTTGCCCTATATAGTTGACATGACAAAGGCTCTGTAAATACAAAGAGTCTGGAAAAATGCTATTGCCTAACAAACTTCTTCTCATCTTTGCTGCATTCCCTGTCTACTAAGTTGGCACCCTCACAAAATACACCGATCAGTCATAACATTATGACCAACGACAGGTAAATTGAACATTGATTATCTCGTTACAATGACACCTGAAAGTGGGTGGGATATATGAAGTAGTGAGTGAACATGTTGTCCCTAAAGTTGATGTGTTGAAAGCAGGAGAAAATGGGCAAGCATAAAAATTTGAGTGGTTTTGACAAGGGTCAAATTGTAATGGCTTGATGACTGGGTCAGAGCGAATTCAAAACTGCAGTTCTAGTGGGATGTTCCCAGCATGCAGTGGTCAGGACCAACCAAAAGTGGTCCAAGGAAGGAAAACCAGCAACAGGGTCATGAGCAGCCAAGGCTCATTTAGGCTTGTGGGAAGTAGTGAAGGCTGGCCTGTGTAGTCAAATCCAATAGAAGAGCTACTGTAGCTCTATCTGATGAAAAAGTGAATGCTGGTTCCCATGGAAAGGTGTCAGAACACACAGGGTATTGCAGTTTGTCTCTAAATAGAACTTAAAAATTGTTCCTTGGATTTTTTAAATTTAGCATCTCAGTAACATACACTATATGGCCAAAGTACATGGACAACACATCAAATGACTGAGTTCAGGCAATCCTACTGAAGAGTGATGGTCAGAAGTCAATACACTTCTGGCCATATAGTGCAGTTTATCCAGGGAAGGCATTATCTATGAAATATAACGGAATTCCAGTACGTAGTTCCATTATGATAAAAGCAAAATCTCTTTCTAAATACTATCTTATCAATGTGATGTTACACAAGGCAACCTTTCAGTTATTACAGAATGCCTCTAAACGAGAATTTTGCATATATTTCTCAAACATATTTTAGTCCATGTTACCTTACTCTAAACAGGTGTTAACAGGTTTACTGGTCCTTTAATTTCCAGTGATTAGATTGTAAGAATGGCTGTGCCAAGCAAAGATAATAATCATTTTTTGCTGTAAACAGAATACTCCAATTTAAAATTATGCTTTAAACTTCAGCCAGACTAACAGAAGTCTAATGACAGCTGACTGTCCAGGAACACAGCTCAGATTTTTAAGCCGGCCTCGTGTCTGCAGCTGAAGCCGTCCGAAATCACAGATCAGTTGTCAAGTCACACTTCCCGGCTGCAATCTGAGACACTTACTCACCAAACTTTTTTGACAGCTGTTTAAAAACTGCAATATGACTACCCTGAGTTCCAGCAGACACCCCCAGGCGAGGATTTAATTCTTACACCAGAGGGTGGTCATTCGATAGCTAGCATATCGCACAGCCAGCGCCAATTTACTTTTTTGCTTACTCATTTCCCTGCTGCTAGAATGGCACACAGTGGAGGAAAACATTGTGGGCTGTCAGGACACATACTGAATGCTGCCGTGCATATCACAACGCAGGCAGAGAGCAACATAACCCAAAAGACAATGAGGAAGATTTACAAACACTGGTGCAGCTGTGCATAGTAATCAGCTTCTAACTTTGGCTTATTCAATTACTTTGACAATAAGCCCCCGTTCACATCGGGGTGATTTGACATGTCAAATCGAATGCCAAATTGCAAGCAACGGCACCGTCAGAATCAGTGCGACGTCAACTTTGCGGCGCCGAACGGATTCCCAAAAGTAGTTCCTGCACTAATTTTGGCGACTTCAGGGGTGATTTCAATAGACATCTGTGCTTGAACCCGCAGAGATGTCTCTCAAAACGCCCCCGAAGTCCGACTGAAATGACGGTTTCAAATCGTGCGAGTTTAAACCCTCATTCAGCGTGAACCTAGGCTAAGACCTAGAAGCTGATTGGTTACTATGCCCAGCTGCACCAGTTTACATAAATATCCCCCATAAGCACTTGAGGACTCAAGGGTGATTTGGGCTCTGCTGTTGTTTTTGGGCATGTTTCCGGAATCTGAATTATTAATCAAATTTTATCTGGTCCCTTTGCATATGTATTAACATGCATGACTTTCTCAGCAAAGAAAACAATTATTGCTTACAAAATGGTGTGACATCATGCAAAAAGGAAAAAAATAAAATCTGTGTCGAGACATTTTGTTGCTATAGAAATTCAGTTTAACATTGCATGCCCTTCCAATGTATTTACGGTATTTATTTGTTTAACAGACCTGCAAAGGAAAAACTGAGAATGAGAGAAAGAGGGAAAGAGACAAAGAAATGGAGATGGGAAAATGTATGAACAGCATTTTTTTTTTTTTTAGTTTTGGACAAAGTAAGGAAAGGACCATTTGTTTTGCTGTCTGTGCAGAAGATTTGTTTTACCCTCACTTTGGGGAGAAATCTTCTTACTTCCAGTTGCATCCCCAAGACAGGAAGTAAAATGAAATCTCTTCAGAGAGCAACAAATAACCTGTCAGATACTAACACCTCCCTAGTCTATTTAGAAGAAAGAAAAAAAAAAGAAAGTTTGTACTTTATATACGTCTTAAAACATAAGTTCAACTTTGGGAACATGTTACATGCTTCCACCCAATTTTAGTAACATGCCCCCAATGCTGCAGCCGCCGCTTCTAGTTCTCAATGAACTACCACGTAGCTGTGGAGTTTATTGAGTGTTTCTGTCAGCGATTATGGGCTTACCCAAACTAGATGAACAGGTAAGCTCATACACTAACAGTGTGAAGGAGACCTGCATGGCATCAGCGATATGATCGCAGGTGCAATGCTTTCCAGGCTCCTGCAACAAAAAATAAACTTAGGGACAAATGCAGATGCAACTCAAGTTTCCCATCAGCAGATTCTATGCAACTTTTTTTGGCAATTGTGCTTCCCAACACCTATAATCCTGGGCAGCCACACTGGTTTGCAACACATTTACCAATGGAGAGGAGACAGATTTTCACTCAAAATAGAGGCCCAATTAGGTAGAGGCCAGAGACAGGATTTATTCTGTCATAGTACTATTTCAGAGCAGCTGAGGGATGAATTAATGAACAAAGCAGACTAATTATCATAAATCTGTCTCAAATTGTCTCACTGTTCCCGTTTAGCATTGCCCAGCTGTCTGACAAAATTAATAAATGTCCGGCAGAGTATAAACTGCCACACAATTATTTAACCACACATTAGCCACCACCATCTAGTTTGTGCAGCCGGCAAATTTAAAAAAATGAACATTGGCTTTAAAAATGGTGTGGGCAGCTTCCCAATTCTCCTTAGGACTGGAGTGTGGCATACAGAGAGCGACCAGCAAACATCGGGAGCTTGCACCCGGTGTCAGAATTAGAGGGGGGGGGGGGGAGTATGTCTGCAGCAGAATATGAAGTTTTCTAGCACACCAGTTTTGCGAAAGGTGCATTTTTACAACTTTAGCAAGGTAATTAATGTGGCTCGGTCATACATAAAAAGCTTAACAGATCAGTGCTGCTTCAAGACTGCAGTATCAGTCCCCCAAGATTACACTCTGTATTCAGGTGCTGGCAGAGAGCACATCGGGCACCAAAATATAACATACAGGTACTGCTGCACTCTGTATTTAGCTCCAGTGTAAGGTAAGTGAAAGGCAGGCTCATTTCATTTACCTTACACTGGAGTTGAATACAGTGTTCTGTGCCCCCGATGACATCAGTTATAACAAAACACGTAGGGCAGAGCTATCGACCGTGACATCACCGCGCACCTCGTAACCAGGAAGTAGCTTGCCAAACTCCTGGGACCTGCTTTTTACAGACAATGGCTTGTGATCTTTTATATTGTAAGTAGTTAATACTTTCTTCTAATCATATCTTTATATATACAACTTTACACTATGTGGACTTTTTGGTTCTTTTTTTGGAGTACTGGTATGCACCTTACATGGACAGATAAGATGCCTTTAAGGATGTAGTCGATTACCCTGAGGAGACATTCCATTCCCAGTAGGGACCATCTTAACATTTTTGCGCAGTGGACTGACTTTCCAGAGCTCGTGGACTCTTTAAGAGTTAAAATATCTCACAAAAGTCAGTACACCGCTCACATTTTTGTAAATAATTTTTTATATCTTTTCATGTGACAACACTGAAGAAATTACACTTTGCTACAATGTAAAGTAGTGAGTGTACAGCTTGTATAACAGTGTAAATTTGCTGTCCCCTCAAAATAACACAACCATTAAGGTCTAAACCGCTGGCAACAAAAGTGAGTACACCCCTAAGTAAAAATGTCCAAGTTGGGCCCAAAGTGTCAATATTTTGTGTGGCCACCATTATTTTCGAGCACTGCCTTAACCCTCTTGGGCAAGGAGCTCACCAGAGCTTCACAGGTTGCCACTGAAGTCCGCTTCCACTCCTCCATGACGACATCACGAAGCTGGTGGATGTTAGAGATCTTGCATTCCTCCACCTTCCGTTTGAGGATGCCCCACAGATGCTCAATAGGGTTTAGTTCTGTAGACATGCTTGGCCAGTCCATCATCTTTACCCTCAGTTTCTTTAGCAAGGCAGTGGTTGTCTTGGAGGGGTGTTTGGGGTTGTTCTAGTGGAATACTGCCCTGCGGTCCAGTCTCCAAAGGGAGGGGATCATGCTCTGCTTCAGTATGTCACAGTACATGTTAGCATTCATAGTTCCCTCAATGAACTGTAGCTCCCCAGTGGCGGCAGCACTCATGCATCCCCAGACCATAACACTCCCACCTCCATGCTTGAGGGTAGGCAAGACACACTTGTCTTTGTACTCCTCACCTGGTTGCCGCCACACACGCTTGACATCATCTGAACCTAATAAGTTTATCTTGGTCTCATCAGACCACAGGACATGTTTCCAGTAAGCCATGTCCTTAGTCTTGCAGACTGTTTTGTCCACCATCTTTAGAAGAGGCTTCCTTCTGGGGCGATAGCCATGCAGACCAATTTGATGCAATTAGTGGCGTATGGTCTGAGTACTGACAGGCTGACTCTCCACCCCTTTAACCTCTGCAGCAATGCTGGCAGTACTTACATGTCTATTTCCCAAAGACAACCTCTGGATAGGAGGCTGAGCACGTGCACGCAACTTCTTTGGTCGACCATGGCGAGGCCTGTTCTGAGTGGAACCTGTCCTGTTAAACTACTGTATGGTCTTGGCCACCATGCTGCAGCTCAGTTAAAGGGTCTTGGCAATCTTCTTATAGCCTAGGCCACCTTTATGTAGAGCAACAATTCTTTTTTTCTGATCCTTAGAGAGTTCTTTGCCATGAGGTGCCATGTTGAACTTCCAGTGACCAGTATGAGAGAGTGAGAGTAATAACACCAAGTTTAACACACTTGCTCCCCATTCACACCTGAGACCTTGTAACACTAATGAGGCACATGACATCGGGGACGGAAAATGGCTAATTGGGCCTAATTTGGACATTTTTACTTAGGGGTGTACTCACTTTTGTTGCCAGCAGTTTAGACATTAATGGCTGTGTGTTGAGTTATTTTGAGGGGGACAGCAAATTTACACTGTTATACAAGCTGTACACTTACTACTTTACATTGTAGCAAAGTGTCATTTCTTCAGTGTTGTCACTAAAATATTTACAAAAATGTGAGGGGTGTACTCACTTTTGTGAGATACTGTATATTGTACATAAGGTGGCAGAGAACCGAAGGTGGCTTTAAGTACCCTACCGCCTGTGCAAGTAAAGGGATTTCGCTTTCCAATCTTCTTTTGAATATTTGATGTCACATTTATTGTTTGGGGACTATGACCTTTAAGTTTTGGAGTCCTTGCACTGCCCTTTATAATAGATAGCAGCATGAGTGGAAATGCACAGAAATAAATCTATTACAGTCTAGTTCTACATGAC
This sequence comes from Pelophylax lessonae, assembly GCF_965119305.1. NCBI lineage: Eukaryota > Metazoa > Chordata > Amphibia > Anura > Ranidae > Pelophylax > Pelophylax lessonae. Next base: position 299,045,453 of record NC_138773.1, on the reverse strand, counting down.
ATGTAGACCAGGTAGTAACATTCTGGTGAAAGACAGATAGAGTTATCAGTCTGGCTCAGTACATACCTGTGATAGCATGTGGTTGGGAGCTTGCTGTGGAGGGGCTGGTGGTGGGGGTGGTGGTGGTGGTGGAGGAGGAGGGGGAATGGGCGCAGGCACTTGGGTCCTAACCGGCTGCTGAGTTACAGGAGGATTGTACACAACTGGAGTGCCGTCTGGGTTTAAAAATGGCTGACCTGTGAAAACAGCAAATTAGACAAGAGACTTAGAACAGACAAGTTGGGCACACCTCACAAAATTTAGGCAAAACAACCACCATCAATTCTTCAGAACGACTGAGCCTAAGGACACTTCTCTCTTCTGGAGAAAATGCTACACCTGGATCCCTCTACTGCTGATCATAAACAAAAAACCTAAGCATTTGGTCAAGTGATCTCTGCTGAGATGGATTAGTCTTTACAGTGGCCAATACTCTTCTTCAGTAGGGATCATGTGTTTAAAGGCCAAGGCTGTTTCTCATTTAACCAACACTGGAGAGAGCCTAAACAGTGCATTTTCCAAGAAAAGGTGAAAGCATTTAAGATCTTCTATTTCTTTCTTATAAATCCAACACAGAAAAGACAGTTCCCAGGACTTTATGTTAACATCTGCATGTAAACCCATTTTAAAGGGTCTGTGTCAGCATTTTTTTTTTTGTGTCAGAAGGGTTTTGCAATCCCATATCCGTTTATAGGAATGCAAAATCCACTTGAAGGAGGTAAACTGCAAGTCAATTGCACTTGTCAATGCATTCTGAATTATCATGTAAGCGTCCCAAACGGACGCCATCAACACAAGCTCATCGTGTTGCACATTATTATAGACCTTCGCATATAACAAAGTAAACTAAACAAAAATAAATCAAGGTATAATAATTCTCTCATCCTAAACCTGTGTTCTGGATATTAAAAGATATCTAAAGCCAGATCTTGAATGTGATGGATAGAGTAATGATTTTAAACAAACATCAAGATGTCAAGTTTTTCTTTTTTTATGCATCCCACCGAGAAGAGTATTTTTTTTTTTTTTTTTTAACGTTCGGTCTCAGAGACATAATAAATTGGTGGTAATTCTCTGAGAGCAGTAGAATAATTATTGAAATTGTTTTTCAGCAAGCTTGGTCAAAACAAACTATTCAGATGGTCAGGTAACATGAAATTTGGCTTTAACTTTCCTTTTTTTGTCAAGTGCTGCTCTACTTTGGGTTTTCAGTCACTTTCAGTCCTGGTGACAATATTCACCAATACAAATAAAGTGAATCTCTCAAGTGGGGTCACAGACATTAATGAAATGTGACTGTAGATTTTAAGGATCACAAAGAAGCTGACAGATTCACAGTCACATTAACAGTTTTAATCTGCTTTTTTGGTAACTGGAGAGCATTCCAAGTAATGTTGTCACCCTGGCCAGATTTAAATTTTGGACCACAGAACACACCCCCCCCCCTCTCTATTAGGGAAAGCTGTGCTGTAGTCCAGCAAGGAGAATTGAGCAGGGCTGACTATGCTGGGATTTCAATGACAAGGCAGCGTTGTCAGCTCACTACAAGTTAGCCACTCTGATTCCTGGCAGATCAACAAATATTTTTCTGTACTTACATTTATTTTTTTAAAGGATACAACATTGGAAAATATGCTTGTATTGCAGAGATTAACTGCATATATATTTCTTAACATTGCAAAGATACATACTTTGTTTTAAACCTTGAATAAATCTTTAGTTAGATAGGTCCAGCTTGGACCAATGTAACTATGCATATACCATACCTGGGGGATGCCACTGAAAGCTAGAAAACACTTTACTATGGTAGAAAAGGAGGAGGTGAGAGGTCGGTGTACTAGCCTGTAGTGTCTTCCTAGTACCCAAACAAATGTAAACAAATGTAGATAAAAGAAAGCCTGCAGCTCGATCTTTCGTAATGAATAAAAAGCAGTCTATGCAGAAGGAAACCAGTTGGGTGGCTTTCATTTTACAACAAGATGAATTACATGTATTCCTTTTTTACATAGTTAGATTAGCTATGATTAGGGCTACACGACGAAACGCGTAAGCCCTGTATTTTGTACCACACCCAAAAATGTATTAATTGCGGAAAATTGAGCTGCTGGCTCTTTTATCTCCATGAAAAACACTTTAGTGGACACCGCTACTCCAGTAATGTCTGTCCACTCAGACACTGAACACAGGAGGTCAGCCGCTTGGCACAGGTGCCATTCAGGAAATGCTTTTCATTTTCTCAATGAATGCAAAGCAGTGTCTGATTGGACGAAGTAGATCACACCCGCTTCAAGAGGGATCCCACAGACATGGTATGTGAATAGTTTCACTGGTCCACGTCAAACATGTAATTCATTGTTAAGAGTACAGATGCTGTAAAATGAAATACACCCAACTGGTTTCCTTCTGGTTAGTGTGTGGAAAACTGCTGAAAACCAGCTTGGATCAATACACACCCACATATTGAAAATTATCTTTAGTAAAAGTAATTAGTGTTAAAATATCTCCAATTTTAATTCACCTAGTCATAAACTAAACACATGTATAACCCTATACAACTGTGACATGGACAATGGGAAATGCAGAACCTTCTGTTGCCACCTTGAACTTTGGACAGACAAGATAAAGTCTAGTGATTCAAACTGAGGATGTGTGTATAAAATATTGTTTACAACATTTTATAGTCTGCACGAAAGGACTGGCAAAGACAATCTACTGAGTGTGCTCGATTAGCTGGTTGTATATATCGGTTGCATTCTTGGCAAGCCATATAACTATGTAGAGGGAAAAGAATTTATATACACACATTTAAGGGTGGGGGGAGACAAAGAATGATATAGAAACCTTTTATAAATGAGCCCCACTTTACTGTATGTAGAGCAGCATGGTGGCAGTGGTGGAAGACAACATCTATACTGATACACTGTATGGTCAAAAATCTGTGGAAATCTGACAATCACATATTTATATATAAATAAGAACCTTATGTGAAGGCTTTCCAGAAGACTATGGAGAATGTGTGTAAGAATTTGTTCCCATTCAGCCATAAGAGCATTTGTGAGGTCAGGTACTTGTGTCAGATAAGAAGAGCCGGATCACAACTAGCCTTCTTATTCATGCCAAGTGTTCAGAGGAGTTGAGGTCAGGGCTCGTTGCAGACCATGTGAGTTCCTCCACACCAAACTCATCAAACCATGTCCTAAAAGAGCTGGTTTTGTACATAGTGACACAACCATGCTGCAACAGAACAGGACCTTCCCCATAAGGTTGGAAGTTTACACTTGTGTAAAAGGTCTTTGAATGCCGTGGCATCAACAGTACTCTTCAAAAGAAACACCTAAACTCAAATCAAATGTAGGGGTGTCCACGTACCTTTGGCTATAGAGTGTACTTTTGATAAACAATTGAGATTAATGAGCAAGTCCAGGAAAACTGACCCCTTCTTACACTTGAAAAAGAGACACCGTCAGAACAAAGCGACAGTCTATTTGCAAAAGGGGTCCCTAACCAACGGATACAAACTTTTTCAGTTCTTCCCTATTATGCCTTTCTTCGTCACAACCAGCACTAAAATTCCGAGTGTCACTTGTGGCAGACACTAGGGGGAGCAGGTACATCACTCTTATCATGTGGTACGGTTCAGGCTTGGTGATTAGACACCATTGACCCCAACATTGTCACATGGGGGAGGTTTACACACTCCCCCATACAAAAAATGCTAGATATTGTTGCTGGCAGTGACGTGGGAGAAATGACAGGGCAGTACCAGCAAGGCAAGTATCAGTGGTCTGGGGGGCTGTGTTGCTATGGCTATTTTAGTGTTTTTTTTTTATAGCAAATTTAAGAAGTTGGGCTTCTCCTATTCATACCAATTAACTTGTTGGACTGGTTCATGAAGCTCGGGACAGGAAATTATGTAGGCAGGCAGTATGGGGAGGGAAATGGATTTGAAATACAGCCATGTGCTGAACAATGGAGGCAGGATGTTTGCAGGAAGGAGACCTAGGGATAACACCAGAAAGACTGAAAAATAGGTACCTCTGGCATATATTATCCATGTGTATTTGCTGGGAAGGATAGATAGCTTGTGTGTGTTTATATTCCTGCGATACTCTGTATGCAGTATACTGTTTTTCCTACAAGTTCAACATTTTTGTTTAGTAAAGCAAGTTAATATACACTACAGAGGTTTTTTTTTTTTTTGCTTACTTGCTTTTACTGCAAAGAACCTTAAAAGACGCAACGCAAAGGGGGGTTCTTTTGCAAAGACACAGTCACTTTGCCTTAAATGGACTACTTTGGGCACAGATATAAAATCTATTTTAGTTCACTTCTAATTCAAATTGCAAAGGAATAGTTATTGAAATTCACCTGGTGCCTGAAACCTGTTTTGTACTAAGCTGGTACAACTCTCACACAGTTTCATTGTGAGTACCTGATCTCTACAACAGGCAGAGGGAATATGGTAGATTAGATAGGCTTACAGTACAGGAGAGTGTAAGTGGCCATCACCAGTGCAGCAAGGTCCACAGATAGGCCACAGGAGAGGAGCAGAGCGGGTCGGGGCAGGGCAGATACAAAAGGTCTGCCAAATTGTAGGTTTTGTTAGCAGCATAATCCTACAGCAAGGGTTCAAAGTCAACAAGGTGCTTGAAAGGTTTGCTGCTTTGAGGGTACCCCGATCATGTTGGCACCACCTTCGCGCCCTGTACATGTGGTCTCAATGTCTAAATTTATCTGATTCTTTGCTAGGAAACCCCTTTGAAAGACTTGATCCTGAGGGCGTTGGTGGAAAAATATCTGCAAACAAACTGTACAGCAAAAACACGACAGGTTGACATTAAAATGAACATTCATGTTACAAAGACAGAACATATGTTGCTTAAACACTATATAGACGCACAAGAAAAAAAAAATAACAATGCCCTGGCATTAAATGAGGGTTAATGAGAGAGTACAAACCTGTTTGTGGGTTGATCAGAATACTGCCAGGAGGAATGCCTGCAGCTTCCAAGGGAAGCAAAAAGAAGCTAGTGCTAGATGGAGCCACTTGCCCACTTATGCCACCATCAAAGGGAAGAGAATTACTAGTGCTGACAGTCGGATAGACGGCAGCTGTGCCATGTGTGGGTTGGTTTATGGCGGTTACTGGAAGAGACTGCTGGGTGTGGGACAGAGAACCAGTGGACGACCCTACACTACTAGAAGACTCTGAACCTACAGGAAAGGAGCAATGAAAAAGATATATAGGTATTTTTCTTCACCTACAGTTAAAAACAACATGCACAAAGACATAGGCATAGAAACTGATCCCCTTGACGGTTAGGGGGGGCTGCTTAACCCCCTGATAACCAAGGAATGCAGAAATGAGAGACATACAGCAAAACATGCAGAGTGTTAAAAGAGCACCAATCATCTGCAGAGCCTGACGGCAGCCATTTTGTCTGTAAGGCTTTAAGTTTTCACTGAGTGCTAAAGTATTGTAATTCCAACCTTGTGGTTCAATATTTAGAATGAGTTTAGATATGATGCAGTTAGGTGGCACTAATCAATTAATGGTCCTGTTGTGCTGGTTGAATTTCCAATCACGACACTACCTGCCTGGAGTTTCCATTTTCTCCCTGTGTAAGTTTCCGTCGGGTACTTCAGTTTCCTCCCACACTCCAAAGATTTGCTGGTAGATTAATTTGATCCCGTCTAAATTGGCCCTAGTATGTGTATGTATGAATGTGGGTTTGGGACTTTAGATTATAAGCTCTTTGAGGGCAGGGATTGGTGTGAATATACAATATATATGTAAAGCGCTGCGTAAATTGACAGCACTATACAAGTACCTGTAATCAATAAATTAGTTCAAATGGTGCCAATCAAATAACATTTCCTCATTGTTTTTGGCCTCTTCAAAGGAAACCTGTATTGAATAAAATATGAATGATGCTTCTTTTGTTTTGAGTTTTCTAGGTACAATTGGTACAGTGCATGTGCTGTGCAGTGGAAACTTCTGTTCCTTACAGATGCAAGGAATACCTGTGCATTGAGTCAAATCATCAGAGGCAGCAGAATAACTGAAGAGGACGATGGGGAACTCGGAAAGTAGCAGCGAAGGAGATGGCGCTAGCTGGAGAGGGGGTAAAAACTGACAACCTATGTCAGGTTGGTGCTGGAGGACACACTCATAGGGTGTGTGCCATAAAGGCCAAGTGGGCTGCATCTACTTGCAAATAATGGTAAGAGCTCACCTTTCACTTTGAAGTTTACTTCTTCTTCTTTAAAGAAGCTGCTTTACTAAATAAACAGAAACTGTTGGATTTTTGTCTTACCATAAAATACTTTTCCCTAAAATTCTTTGACGGACACAGCTCCAGATCTTCTTGACCACGGTGTTATGCTGCCCGCTACAGGAGTAGGACACTAGGCAGGAAAAAACTTTCACGCCTATGGGGAAGTCCTTGGGGGTATTCTCCCACTTCCTGCTATAGGCACTCAGTTTTGTTGCAAGCAGTGTCAGAAGAATTTATAACCCAACTCAATAGAGGGGTGGATCTGTCAATTAACATCAGAGTAAAGGATTTTACGGTAAGACCATAATCCAATTTTCTCTTTCGTTCATTGGAACTTGTCCTAAGATCCTGAAGAATGAAAAGGCCCACTTGTGAGTAGAGAAGGGCCAAGTTTGTGGCGAGTTTCCTGGTAGCCTGTGGGGGGGGGGGAGGAAAGACCCCTAGAAACGAATGGGCAGGAAGTGGGGGGCCCCGGCCAGAGCCCTACCAGTACTGCCCCCCGGCCCCCATCACCCGCTCTCATCCCCACAACAGCAAGGACTGTATGGACACCCCTGGGGGGGCTAGGTGTGGGCAAATGGGGGATGGTCCACAGCAGGACTGATAAAAGAGGGGGGGGGGGCGCTTCTGTGGGACGTGAACTGGGGGGGGTCTGACATCCTAGGGAGAGGCCTACATCCACCCCCACAGGCAACCAGTGAAAGGGGGAACACTACTTACCACACCATGGAAACCGGGTGGGCACCACTCCATGAAGACCACCGCACCATCTTGGAATGGGGTGCTGCGGGCCAGAGGTACGCTGCGACTCAGGCCGTAACCAGGTCTGAGCGCACTCGCAAGACATTTCAATCGCCGGCCAGCCCCCATCCAGTGGGGCTATGTCGCGGCCGACCTAGCGTGGAACTGAGATCGAGTCACGCTCGCTGGCTGGACTGGGGAGACCGTAGAGATCCAGAATATCCAGTGAGTCCAGCAATTGATTGCAGTTCTCAGAGAAACCGAAAATATTAAAAAAGGAGGAAAAAAGTCGGTTTAAAAAAAAAAAGAAAAAAAGAAAATGCTAAAACCAGAGATTCCAGCAAGGAACTAGGTCCTTACTTCTGACTAGGCAGAAGGAAACCATGCCTATAGCTGGAAGTGGGAGTATACCCCCAGGGACTGCCCCCATAGGTGTGGTAAAGTTTTTTTTCCTGCCTAGTGTCTTACTCCTGTAGGAGGCAGCATAACCCAATGGTCAAGAAGATCTGGAGCTGTGTCCGTCAATGAAAGAGAAATTAACATTAACCTGACTTTAGAGCGAAGCTGTGTTCATGTGAATTAACCAATCATTTGCAAGCAAATGCATAATAAAAGTTCACTACACATGCTTAGGTGAACATTCCCTTTTTTTTAAAGACTAAAGTAATTTCCGTTCCATAACGGTCAGGGAACTTCAGTAAATAAGTCAGCCACGACCCTGACGTCACATGAATGACAAAACGCGTTGTAGGTGCCTAACATGATCTTATCATGCACAGCGGCTGCCAGCCAGAAGGGATGATACAATTGCTGCAGCTTATTGGCTATTGATGCCGGTCTGTTTTATTTGAAATGTGAGCATGTTTCCTCATATCAGTAAGCTATATTTATAAAGATATACTGCACTATATACTATACTATGAGTATTAATATCTTATAGGTTTCTGACATTAGCATTGGCGGGATTGCATCACCTACCGCAAGCAAATTTTGGGATTTTCCCTGAAGAGCTTTTGGCTTCCTCTTTGTTTGAGAGCCACTGGGTTCTGGAAAACAAAGCACACTCCTATACCTTTTGGACTTTGGGGTGCTTCCTTTGGAGCTTTGAAACTCCTCCTGCACTCTTGTGGACATTATTTTGAGCACTGAATGTCACTGGATTGACAACATTTTGGTGATCTGTTATTTTATATGTGTATGTTTTATTTAAAAAAACGGTTTCACGTTTTTGGTATATTAGTGCTGCACGTTGCATATTTACATTTGCTGAAAGTCAGTATCGGCAGAATCCTAGATGTTCTAGTCAATACAGGTTTCACTTACAACAAAGTGCAATGATGTGGCATCACCCATAACAGAGGATCAAAAAGCACTCCAGAAAATTGGCTTATCTGTGGCTGATCATTGTTGTTTACTGTAATTCACTGTACTTCATACCTTGCCGTTCAAATCTAGCTTTGACAAAATAGGAATTTCAATTTTGGGAGACCATCAAGGAGATGACAGCCAACAAATTTCATATTGCCCACATAGAGATTTTCCTGCACTTGTTATTTTCTGCTCCCGCTCTCAAAAGCAATAAAGAAAAAGAAAAAAAAAAGAAAAAATCTACCACTTTTTTGCAGCTGGATTCCTTTTTATTATTCTATAGTATGGAGATCTTTTTCTTGGAAAATGAGACCATGTGAATATTCTGGTCGGGGTCCCTTCATCACTGCACTACCAATGATGTAACAATTCATTGAGTGGTTAAAAGCAGCACTTGGCTGAGAATATTACATCTGGGTGGAAACTTTCATCAAGTAAAGCTAAATAGGACTACATTTTAAAAGTTACAGAGAAGAGTACAAAATGGAGGCCTTTACAGGGTGCAGGCAGATGGATAACCTTAAAAACAGAGAAAGCAGTACTGTAGAAGCAGGCACATCATGCAACATTAAGCACAGTCACAGCAATGCAAGCCAAAAAGAAAAGCGCAAACAAGCCACACATTGCTGAACTAATGGAACAACCCTGTAAATCTGGAATATTCCAGGTACAGATCTGCATGAGAATGGAGGGCATTGCTCATATGCACCTAGGTAAACCCAATGTAAGCTGCTAGCCTAGCCAGCTTGTAAAACATAGGTGGCAAACTGGCATCTAAAAATGGCAGAGACCTATATTCTCATGCATACCATCATGCAGCTTCAACAAGATGTTAGTTGTTTGTTTGCAGGTGTTTGATATGACAGAAGTATTTTGAGAACTAATTCTACAATAGATATGCAAAGGCCTTTCATACACAAAACAGGTAAAGGAATGATAATAGACAATAGTAACAAAGAAGTGTATAGAACAATAACACTACAAATCATCTATTATATATACACTAAATCTTGGTACTCCCTATTCGATTTTCTTCTGTTCAACCCAGCAGAGCCGCTGTACTAACTATGCGACGTCACGTTAGTATAGCGATCTCCCCCGCTGAGCTATTGGGAGTGCTGAATGGGAGTCGGTCATGAGCCTTTGACAGAAGCCTGTAGGACCAGCTGCGAGAACACGCCAAGCTGCGATCTCTGCCATTGGCTGAGACCGCTGATCGGGAGTCGGTCGGCTACTGGTTTTCCAGCATGCACATCTGACATACACATTTTTTTTTTTATTACTATTTATTTTTTATTTGAACTGGCAAATGTCTCCCGACATTCAGGCCGGGCGGGACCCAGCTTAGGCCCCTTTCACACAGGCAGACTGTTCAGATCCAGTCAATTTCTGTAATACACACTGCTAAACAGGTTAAGCACAGTGGTGTCTCTGCTCTAAATAATGCAGTCAGGACTTAAATTAATACCATTAATAGTACACTAATGATCTTAAAGGCCTACAATTTATTCAGCTTCTAACCAATTCGTCAATTTAAAGTGCACCTGTGCCCAGACTATGCATAATAAAGTATTTATATATTTTTACCGAGCAGTAAAAGAGCTTTAAAACAAGCCATCACTGACCTTCATAGCTGCAGGCGCTGTGGGGTAATTTTTAACCAAACATCACAACAGACTATCTCACACAAGCGAATAATGGGGCATACAACATAAATTTCTATCTTAAAGACAGAATAGCTGTGCACCACTATATGCCGGTACTCACGTACACAAGCATATAACATACAGAGAATACGCTTCTAGTGCCCCCTTCCCTACTGCAAGGGCTAAATGCTTGTTAAGTCTAGATGTAGAGAAATACATTTTTTGTCACTCTCCTCTCCGACGCTCCAGGTTGTGGGTGGGCTATCACCAGCCTTATGTATAATGCAGGACTATTGGTCCTAAATTGTATGTGATAACATCAGAATGCAACCACCAGCTAGAGCACATTAACGTGGAGGCTTTGTGGGACTGGTCACACTTTGTGAAGAAAGCCTTCCAGGACAAGGAATAAAGCATTACACCATTACTATTCCCCCTTTCCCGGCATAATTTCATGTTACACCCATATTTATGGTTTATTGTGAAATACGATGCCATTCCACAGCGCCCCCAAAAAAAAGACTTTGTAAGCCAACAGCAAAGAGCTCATGCACACTGCAGCTCAAAAAAAAAAAAAATGTGCTTTTATGTGCTCTTTTGCACATTTTTATTGAGCTTCTTTAAAGCAATTCTCCCATCAGCTCATTTCCCTTTTTTTTTTTCTTTTGTGAGTTTTCAAGCTTTTTGAGGGTTTTTTAAACTTCTTTTTTTACACATTTTTTGCAAGCACTTGGGCATCTTTTCTGCTCAAAAGCTCCTTTCAAAAAAAAAAAAAAAACGAGAGTTTGGTGGGCTTTTTTTTTTTCTGTTAGAGCATATGCCTGTAAAATTCCTAAGAAAGCCATAGTGTGCATGGACACATAGGCTAACATGGAGCGGAGTTTCCAGGCAGAAAAAAATGAGAGCTCAAAAAAAGCTCAAAAGCCTGTATGAGCCACTTCTTTGAGATGCAGTGTGCATGAGTCCAAAGAGGAAGAGATGATTACTTGAGGTTCTCATTTGACCAGTAGGACTCCCAAGGCCATTCACTACCCCTATGTCTATGGTTCCTGAAAAGGGAAAGCTCATGTGGAGATCCTGTGTAATCAAGCTCAACTCTGAGCCTGGGACAGAAGATTTTGTGACCTCTGGTACAGGATACCTTCCAAAAAGGATCACGCCTGCGATTCAAAGGGGACCCAGGGGTAGGTGAGTTCCTTGACTGGACTAGAGGCCCTGATGCGTGGAAAATCTTAGTAAGTAAGAAAGCACGTTGGACTAGAAAACACCTAATTTCTCTCCCCCGTCCCACCAAATGGAAAATATATAAACCAAATACACTTATTCCATGATGATTTTAATAAAGATCACCTAGAAAAGAAACGTTTAATTACACTGGAGACAGTTCACCGATTTAAATCCATCAGTTCATTAACTTTGACCGCAGAGCTTAGCCTCATCTGACTTTAGCTGAATAGAGGACTAGTTGTGATAGATACCTACTCAGCTCTTGGATTACCCAGGGCAGTACCTCTGCAAAAGGACAAGTTGTTCTATGTCTGGCTTATTTCTGATAAGGGCTGAGACTTCAAAAAGCCCCCAGCTCTCCCCAGTACAATGCTAACTTAGTGAGATGTGGTAGTGGGGGGTTGTAAGTCCCCTTACAGCATCCTTTTGTGATCAAGTGAAAAGACTATAAAGGACAATTTCTGAGGAGGTATATATTTGAAATGATCAAAATTACCTCTTCTGTATTTTTTTTTTTTAAGATCAGGACAAAGTTAACAGGTTCTCCCTAGCCACTTCAATATGCATATATTATATATACGGCTTTCAAATGGTCTAGCGGGGTTATGGCTGAAGCTATCAATCATGATCCCCCACCCAAATTTATTTTTTTAATGGCCATTCTCTGTCTTATAAATGCATTTAGGCTAATCAGCAGCTGTATTTCTTTTAGAAGCAGCAGAAGGGGTCTGTCTGTAGGGCCCCAGGGCCCTGGGGTCGGTCGGTCGGTCTGTAGGCTCACCATTCTTACCTGTGAGCCTGGGAAACAATCCACCAGTTCGAGTGGCTAGCCACAGAAGTGAGTAGAGACCAGATCTTCTCTGATTACCTCTATGATCTAGGAGGACCGGAGCAACGTCATGACGTCACTTTCGGTCTAGGGCAGAAGTAAATCATTAAAAAAAAAAAAGAAAAAGCATAAGGCATTGATTTTCTTTGATGTTATGCTTTAAAAAATAAAGGAGAGACTTGTGTTATAGACCCCAGTTCTCTCCATAAAGAGGACATGTCATCCCTTATTTCTATTACAAATGATATTTACATTCCTTGTAATAGGTATAAAAGAGCAAAAAAATTAAAAAAGGGATAGAGTTAAAAAAAAAAAAAATCAAAAAAATAAATCTATTTAAAGTGCCTCCATCTTCGTGCTCCTGCGCAGAAGCACATGCAAGTTAAACACACATATGTAAATGGTGTTCGCACCACACGTGAGGTATCACCGCAAACGTTCGTGTGAGAGCAATAATTCTAGTGCTAGACCGCCTCTAACTCTAAACAGGTAACCTGTAAAAAATTTTAAAGCGTTGCCTATGGAGATTTTTAGGGAACGTAGTTTGTCACTGACATGGACTTACATTGTATTTTTCATTTAAGAAAAAGAGACTCCATCTTGTTCTGCAATGTTGAAATGTATTCTGTAACCATCACTTCAGACTTCTGTTAGAAGCTCTCTGTATCTCTACTCCCTCTCCAGGTTTTACTTTCCAACTGTTATAGTATTTATATTTGCTAGTTTCAGTTTTTCAGTTGTCAAAGCTCCTGGAAATATCTGTTAGTTCCAGGTAATAGGCAGAATGTGACCTTCACTGGTTCCTCCTGCAAGGACCTGAGCAGCCAAACGCCCTTAGTCATGAGTGAGTTTCTACCAAGTGAAATCTGTTTAAAATAAGGAAATATAAATACACCTACTTTACAGATTAGTCATCTCAGAGGAGAACAAGCCAAATGCTTGGTTTGCCACGCTGATTGACAAGCTCTGCACCCCTGAATCCTCTCTGCAAAACCTCACCCCTCAAAAGGACAACGCGACTAGTCGATAAAAAAAGTATATCTCAGAAATAAAGTGTCTAAAAATCTAAAAAGGCTTTGAAAAAAATCTATTAAAAAAATATGCTAAAGATACCGGCAGGGAGTTAGTTGGAGTTTTACTAGGACTACTCCTTGGAGAATCTAATTTTCATGCGATTTGTTTCATTACATTACTTCAGCATAAGCCATCAATCTATCCTGCCATAAACAAAATCAAAATTAAATTTTCTTGCAATCCCAATAAAAAAAACTGATGTAACTAAATCCTATTAAAAGGGTATTCCACTTTAGGTGGACTTCTGATGGTGCTGCAACTGAGCACGGTAAAAATTAAAAATAATTTAAAAAAAGAAGGGTCCACTTTTCTATTTCAAGTGGAGAACCCCTTTTAAATCTTGACAGATCTCAATCATTCAATCCACAACAGCAAAGAGGGGGAAGAGGATAATAAAAAGGCCTTTGCACAGAATGTGATTTTTCTTTAAGTGTATAATGTAATAATATGAATATAATTGCAATGTTAGAAGGCTAAAATGGTATGGGGAGGTGCTATGCAAGCACTTGCAACGTATAGCTCCTTTTTTGAATTCTCTTAATCCTAAAAGGAGCCTACCACAAAACCACAAAAATAAAAAGGCATTTTCAAGGCAAGCGCACACAAAAAAAAAAAAAAAAAAAACTCAAAAGCATACACCATAAAATAAACAAAAACAAAATGCCATGGCAGCCGATTGCCTTTGCACACACCGCTGATACCTGTTTTGGAAAGCCTGCCTGTGCTTTTGCTGCTTCCAGAGCTATCCCCTCGTGTCAAAACCGAAATCCCACTGAAGCTGCTAGCTTTGGTGACAGCGGGCTTCAGGTTTCTGATGGAGCTGTCAGAGTCGGTACTGCTCCACGGCCGTGGCTCATTGTACTTCAGGTCATTCTCAGTACTGCTGTAGAGGCTGTTTCCTGATCTACCTGAAGCGTCTTTATTGATCCTGAAATTTACACAACTGGACTGTAAAGATATATGGAAAAAAGAGATCGCAAGGAACAAGAAAGCGCAACACACATGCAGAAGACGAGGACGTTAAATGAGCCAATACCTAAATATCTGGCGTCTTTGCTGGGTAATATTACACTCTTCCTCTTGGATTCTGTTGGGCGTTTCAAAACAGTTAATAGTTGGCAAGCAATGTGCAGAAGAGTCATAATAGGACAATGTTCACACACACACACAAACACAATGCCACCTACCTCTTATCGGTGAGGTAATTCTCCTGAGAACATAATGACTGATGGAAGGGTTTAAAGAAAGGAAGAAGAATTACTCAAGATGTAATTGACTGTTGTGCACTAGGATGGGTAAACAATTCATTTAGATCAATTTAAATGAATAATTTAATAGGGGCTGCAGATACAGTAAACAATTTAGACTGTATTTACAATTAGACAAACTTCAGCATACGACAGATTGAACTAAACAACTATACTAGAAAAAGCAATGCAATCTGACTACAAAGGTCCCCCCGCAGGTACCGATTATTGTAAACTAGTCCAAAGGTTTAGTGTACTATTGGTAAAACAAGCAATTTATAATGTCTATGGAATCAAATGGTGCCCTTGGGTTTTTACCAAGGCTGCCAATGAAAGTGTTAGGCTACTTTCACACTGCAGGGCTTTTAAGACAATCTATGCATTTATAAAAAAGGTATAACCCCCTTAAAATACCTTGCATTACAGTATATTGCATTACAGCCCATCTGTGTGAATAGCTGGTTGTTAAGGATGCCGTCCGGTGCCGGCCCCTTCACAACGGGCCATTTATTGGTTGTTAAAGACGCCGGCAGGTGGCTTTTAAGGAGCCGGAACCCACTGGTGTCCTTAACCTGTGATAAAGCCTCCCCCGCAGTGGTCAGCAGAAACAATGCCATCACTGAAGGAAAGGCGGAGAGCTGCGGGCAGGCGGGTCAGCCAGCAGCAACAGCTGTGAAGGGAAGAGAGCAGTGGGACCGGAAGGGCTGGATGCCAAGGTTGTGTCTATGCTACTCTGGCAGGAGATGGGGGGGGGGGGGGGTTTGCGCATCCCCCTTTTAAAAAGAATACAACACACAATGAGATTGTGAATCTAGCAGAGAAACTGCTCACTGGGCTACAGTCTTTAGCTAAATAACTTCCAGAGAGATGAGAGATATTTGAAGCCTGCACCCCCTACCAGAGTTGCCAAGTTAACAAGGACTGATTACTGCAGAGTCTCCTATAGAATTAATTAGGTCTATATTGCTTTTAAATATCAGTCCCTCCCCCTGATGACAGGGTTCTAGGTGTAGCTTGGACCCTGACATCATCTTTAGCCCTACATTGAATCCCTGTTCAAATCTTGTTGCCTTAACCTCTAAGTTTTCCAGAATAAACTCAACAATTGACACCACTGAGCTACTAAATCACTTCCTTGTTTTCTGTCTCCTCACTGGCCTACCTTTACACAGATCTATCACCCATTCAGTCTATCATGAACACTGCTACCAGACTCATCCACCTTATCAACCGCTCACAGCCTGCTACCCCTCTCTACCAATCCCTCCATGGGTTTATAATCATCCAACAAATAAAAATTAAAATACTAATATACAAAGCCATCTTCAACTCTGCCCCAGCTACATCACCAATTTAATCTCAAAATATCACCCAAACCCTCCTCTATGATCCTTCTAAGACCTCCTGCTCTCCAACTTTCACATGATCTCCTTCCATGCTTACTTCCAGGACTTCTCCAAAGCCTCTTTCATCTTTTGGAATGCTCTACCCCAACCTATAGGGCTATCTCCTGGTCTGTTCACCTATCAACTCATCTCTTCAAAGAAGTCTATCCCACCACTACCCAACAAATGAAATTTTACTTTCTCCATCAACTCCTTCCCACACAATTATTACCTTTTGGACCACTTGCCCATTCCTTTTAGATCATACGCTCTCAAGACCAGAGCCCCACTAACCCCTCTTTGTGTGCTAACTGTACCGTCTTCTTAAACCTCTTCACAACATAACTGTACTGTCTACCGTTACATTGTAAAGTGCTGCACAAACTGTCTGCACTGTTTAAATCCTGTATATCAGCAACTTTGGTGACCTTAAATTAACAGGGACAATCAGTTTTCGGATCTCTCGGTGAAGTTAATGAGCTGAAGGCTCAAAATCATTGAACGTCTCAATTTTAGAAGTGTAAACTTTTTTATTTACTTTTGTACTATAGTGTAACAGGCCAATTACTGTGATGTATCAAGAGAGACTAACATTCCATTTAAATTTACAAATATTAAAAGACAGTCACCGCACATGTGATAGCTCAGTTCCTGGTGTTAAAACTGGCGTGGGCCATCTGCAGCGAGGGCTGTCTTTAGAGACAACCAACCCCATACAGCCAACCTGAATCTGAAAAGCATTTAATTAAGTATACACAAATAACAGACCTTTAGACTAGTTTTTGTGTCTACACATCCAAGGATCGCGTTGACTTAGGGTGTTTAGGCACAAAGTTGGTCTGAAAGTCTACTGTAGGTACTTTTATGGTCTGACTCATTGGGGTCCTATGTATATACTTGGTAAAAAAAAAAATGAACAAAATCTTCAAATTATACATTTAAAGATTGACAAAAAAACCCATAGCATTTGAGACAGGTTGTTGAAATAGGCAATCGATTACAAGATATAATGGGTGTTAACTAACCCAACTAACACACATTCCCCTGCATGATCATATTTTTCCAGGGTATCCTAGGAGAACAACTTCAGCTAAAAGCATAGGGTTTTGGACACTAGGGCCAAAGGGTACAGTAAGTGGTAAACACCAGCTAAAAAGTCCAAAAATGAAGGCCTAATTGAAGTGGTTGTAAAGGCTGAAGGTTTTTTAGCTTAATGCTTTGTATGCATGAAGGTTAAAAAAAAAAAAAAAAAAGTTTGCAGTTTGTGCCCCCCCCCCCCCCCCCCCCCAAGCCTGATCTCGATCCAGTACTGTGCACAAAAGCTGAGGCTCTCCCGGGTCTCTGCCTCCTCAATGGCTGAGACTATGACAGTTAGGCGGGAGCAAGGGGCGGGGCTAAGCAACCTTCTCTGTGTCTTATGGACACAGTGTGCTGACTCGGGAGCAAGCAGGCAGGAGTGTAAGCCACTTGCTATGGGGGCACTCTGCAAAGGGGAGGGGCCAAGAGCTCTGGCAGGGGACCCAAGGAGGTTCGGGACTGCTCTGTGCAAAACCATTGTACAGAGCAGGTAAAAATACAATGTTTGTTTATTTTACAATTTTTTTCCTTTACAAATGTTCCAAGTCTCCAAGAGCCACAAATGGCAAATGCTTTTATGAGATACTGTATTAGATTTATCCCTTTCAGTGCTACAAACTCCCCTTTATCAATGGAAATACTTTTATAGTGTCATATGCCAGGAGGGTAGCAAAGCATTAAAGTATATGTAAAGTCTAAACTTGTTTTTTCCCCTCATATTGGATGGAGTTTGGAATGGTTAAAACCCATCAGGTTATTTTTGGCATTGGTTTCATCAAGGAGATTTCCATTTAATTCCTGTCCTGTACGCGGTTTCTTCTGATGACAACTCAAAAATGTTAGATGTTTTTCTTACTTCAGTAAGCTAATACATATGGATTAGCCTTGCACAGCCAAAAGCACCTGTTCACTTGAATGTGGCTTAAACCTTATACAAAAGCCCCTATCAATGTATTCTCCACCTTAAAATATTAAAATCACAGAAAATATTCTGCCTACTTCCTGCGCAAATATTCTCTCACGGGCTCGCTGGTACTCTTCCTCCCGTTCTTCGATGGATTTGCTTCTTCTGTCCTCTTTTAATCTCATCCTCATCTGTACAAAAAGGCAAATTAGACAACTCAAACAACTAATCTAAGCTTTAAGCAAGTGATAGCAAAATATTTAAATCCCAACCTGATTATCATCTTTGTCTAAACTGGAGTTATCCCTCTTGAGAATGTAACGCTTCTGAAAATCCACGCTTTTTTCATCCTTGATATGTTCCTCGAATTTCTGATCAGGGCTGAAAGACATCAGAAGAAACAAATAGCTGACTCTGTACTAGATTCCCCCATATACATGGGAACACACAACTACTGGAGATCTCCGCAATGACAAATGACAAACCTATGAGTTTGGTAGTGATGAACGGATAGTAATTAAGGTTAAGTTGTTTGGTTATCCACCCTATTGAGGGTTTATCAGTGAGCAGGGGATCATGTGTGGGGATCAAACCAAGGTTCTAGGCTGCTGAACTCCTTATATAATTGTAGGGATGCTCTTCATTAGTGGTGAGGAGTGCCTAGTATATTGTAGTCGAACTGTAAAATCAGAGGTGATACTTCACCAATGGCTTTACCGTGTGATTACAATGACGGTTATCCATATGCGTTAGACCCAAACAAAAAGCCAGAATAGGAGCCCAAATCCCTTGAAACACTATATATCATTTTCCTACTCAAGGATCTCATACAAATCAGATGTATGACCACTGGTACCAAGCATGCCTCAGCACACGTTACAAAAATAATAAAAAATAAAATAAAATTACAGCCCTACTTGCTGATTTAGCTTTACTGCTACTCCCTCACTGAACAGTGCATGAGTTGTGTGAGAATGTATGGTATGATATGATATAGGAGGGCAAGCGTCCATAGATGCACGCAGCGCAGCTCAGGCACCGCATCACTCCCTACTTACAGGATTTGACAGAGCAGCAGGAGCCTATGGCTTCTGCTTCTCTTAGTGTATCCTGTGAATCCAGGAAGGGAGATCAGCGCTGCTGCAGCCAGGGATATTGCTGAATCACGAGGGGAGATGGGTAAATGTTTAGGGAGGAGGGGGACAGAAAAAGAAGTGGGACATTTTTTACTTTAATGCAATTGACTTTGAGGTGACCGCTTAAAGTGTAATTAGCTGTTGATCGGGTAGTAGACCTCACCACTACCCAGCTACAGCTGAGACCTATGGGGCAGAAGCCTGCCAAGCTGATCTGGCCATTTTCAAGCCTCAGTTCAATATTACAGGTTAGAAAATAAATGCAAACCTTACTAATCTCCTACACTTCTGTCTTTATAATAATGCCCTCCTGTAATTGGCTGCCCACGCCAAGCTGACACACTCTTCTATGACTCACATTCTTGTATTGCTTGTTTTGTTCACAATGACAGATTTTCCACTCTGATCGACGTTATGATCAAGGCCAAAATATGCAGCGACTCTATGCAGAAGCATCCTGTGATACGAGGTCATCGGCGGGAACTTCTTACGTTGTATTCTTAAATGGGAAACAAAGCTACATTAAAAAGCAAATTAAGTCAACTGAGGGAACCAATCTAAAACTGCTTTCGAGCTGAATCTGAATTTCTTATTGGATGCTCTGTGTTACGCTATATTGCTCTACAATATAGATTATAGATTTTATCCTATACATGTACAGAGAGCAAGAACTATATATAAAAATGCATATAACTTACTCATTGGTTGCGATGAAATCTAATATATCCTGTTCCAATTTCAGCAGCATCATTCTATCCCTAGAAAGAAAAACAGAAAAGTTCATATTGTAGGGAGTACCCATTAAGAATACATTAAAGCTGAACGTCAAACATTTGTATTCATATACAGTTAATTCATAAAGTATTTAGACCCCCTTCCCTTTTTTTTTCCAAGGTTATGTTGCAGCCTGATACTACAGTAGTTACATTTTTTTTCTCTCTCATTACTCTATACCTCATTTTTTTCTCTCATTTCTCTATACTCAGTACCCCATAATGACAAAGTGAAAACAGAATTTTAGAAATATTTAAGAGAAGGTCCCCACCTCTCTTCATAAAGAAGACATAGTAGGAAAAATGGGATTTTTGCCTTACCATAAAATCCATTTCTCTGATGTTCATTGACAGACATAGCTCCTAATCTTCTTAACCATTGGGTTATACTGCACCCTACAGGAGTAGGACAATATTCAGAAAAAACAATGACTAGGCCTATGGGCAGTCCCAGGGGGTATACTCCCACTCTCAGCTATAGGCACTCAGTTTTGTTACAAGCAGAGTCAGAAGAAAACCAACTCCACAGAGGGGTGGGTGCTGTGTCAGTCACTGAACATCAGAGAAATGGATTTTACTGTAAGACAAAAATCTAATTTTCTCGTTCACCGATGGACACAGCTCCTGATCTTCTTAACCATTGGGACATCACAAAGCAGTGTTAAACATGAGGAGTAGGAACAGCAGAAAAAAAATTCCTCAAGGCTAAACCATAGCCAACCAGGTAACAAGGCGCTCAACCAAGAACTGGTGCTTAGCTAAAAAAACTATACACCCTAAAAGAGGAACAGGTCCTCTAAAACAGCAGCCTGCAAAACCTTGCAGCCAAAGTAAGCATCCTGCATAGGCCAACAAATCAACTTTGTAAAATTTTGTAAAGGTGTGCACAGACGACCAGGTAGCCGCCTTGCAAACCTGCATCACTGACGCCTGATGGCGGAAGGCCCAGGAGGCACTAAGAGCCCTAGTAGAGTGCCAACAGGGAAAGGAGGAACCTGACAATTGAATGGGCTTGAAACACCATCTGTCTGATCCATTATAATGGACAGGGGCGAAGAACCACCTTATTTCTGTGAATCACCAAGTAAGGTAAACGACAAGACAACGCCGCCAGCTCCGACACCCTGCGCACAGAAGTGGAGAGTATACCCCCTGGGACTTCCCATAGGCGTAGTCAAGCTTTTTTTTCTGCCTACTCACGTAGGGGGCAATATAACTCAATGGTTAAGAAGATCAGACGCTGTGTCCGTCAATGAACGATAGAGAAAAAGGGGATTTTTAGGTGCACAGCAAAAATCAAAACCAAAGCAGTTAGATAGAACTACAAAAATACATAATTCACGTGTTCCCGTGAGGGGCGCCGGGGAGGGGGGGCGGGGCCCGGGCCCGCTGCCCACCGGTGTGGCGGATTGGAGGCAGTGTATCTATTCTGACTTGAGTTACCGTTCTATGGATTACTTTGGTTAATTGATATTTTTTATACTTTGCACTATACATATTTGTATTTCTCTAATTCATGTCTTGCAATTGCCAAGCTGTTTTCGCTATGTTTGATCGAGCCCTGTGGGCACACTTTGCACTGTTGTAAATTTTGTTTACTTTCTCATAAAACCTTAATAAAAAATTATTGGAAATTAAAAATACATAATTCACTAAAATCATATGATCCAATTCATTAGTACAGAAAAATCCTTAAAACAAAAGAAAAAAACCACGTATATTTTCAATATGTTGAGAACATTATAACAAACAAGTAGAATGATCGTTCTGTGCCGAAAAATGTATGAATACATATGGATCTGGACCAACGCCCAAATCTGGGGCTTCTTCAGGATCCATGTTTTTGGCTTTAATAAGTTTAGATATAGATCAAAAGTATGATCCCTTATCTGCCATATGGAGCCATACTCTCAACCGGGAAGTATATATTCACAAATATAGAAGGGTCTTTTAAAATAAAAACGAAGATGGACCGGTGGATACCCACCATCCATCAAAAAGAGGTAACCAAAAAATGTAACCAAGGCAAATGAGTGAAAGCAACCGCGAGGACTGCCATCCGAGGAAAGCTCCAGATATAGAAGTATCAAGGGTCCACAACAACAAAGTCTGGATCATACAGGAGCCAAAGAAGGAAAAGCTTGTCCCAGGTTCCCATGACAACAAACAGAATTAATCCGCTGAGGCAACCGCAGGCGAACAGCCTCATCAACGGGGCAAAACATGGATCCTGAAGCAGACCCAGATTCAGGCGAAATACATGTTCAAAGATTCTTGTACTAATAAATTGGCTCATGATTTTAGTGATTTATGTATCCGTGTAGTATTACCTAACTGTGCTATGGTTTGTTTTTTTTGCTGGGAACCTGAAAATCCCCTTTTTACCCACGCTCTCTTCTTCATGAAGAGAGGTGGGGACCTTCTGTTTAATGTATCTATTTACTTGGGGATAGCGCCGTGATATTTTTGATTACAGAGTCCCGCCCTACCTATTTAACAAAATTTTAGAAATGTGTGAATTTATTAAAAAGGAAAAAACTGAAATATCCCAGCCATACGTTTTCAGACCCTTTGCAACAACACTTGAAATTTAGCTCAGGTGCCTCCCATTTCTCTTGATCATTGCTGAGATGTTTCTACACCTTGAATGAGTCCACCGGTGGTTAAACTGGATGGGATTTGGAAAGGCACACCTCTCTATAAAAGGCCTCACAGCTGACAATGCATACTGTATCAGAGCAGAGTAAAAACCATGGGAGGTCAAAAAGGAACTGACAGCAGAGCTCAGAAACAAGATTTTTGCAAGGCCCGAGGAAGGCTACAAAACCTTTCTGCTGCACTACAGGTTCCCAAGAGCACAATAGCGTCCATAATTCTCAAATGGAAGAAGTTTGGCACAACCAGGAGTCTTCCCAAGAGCTAGCCGCCCGGTCAAACTGAGCAACCGGGGGGAGAAGGACCTCAGCAAGAGAAAAGACCAAGAACCCGATAGTCACTTTGACTGAGCTCCAGAGATGGGACAAAGTTTCAGAAGGACAATCATCAATGCAGTCCTCCATGGATCTGGGTTTTATGGCAGGGTGGCTAAACTGAAGCCTCTCCTCAGTGCAAAACCCGAAGGCCCGCTTGGAGTTTGCAAGAAAGCACCTGAAGGACTCTCAGACTGAGGAACAAGACTCTCTGGTCTGATGAAACTAAGAATGAACGGTTTGGCCTCAATTTTAATCGTTATGTCTGGAAGAAACAAGGCACAGATCATCACCTGCCCAATGCCATCCCAATAGTGAAGCATGCTGTGGGGGTGTTTTTAGCAGCAGGGACTAGGAGACTTGGCAGGGTTGAGGGTAAACTAAATGGAGCAAAGTACAAGGACATCTCTAGTGAAACCGCAGTCAGGACCTCAGATTGAACCGAAGGCTCACCTTCCAAAATGACAACGATCCTTGGAGTGGCTTAGGGACAGCTCTGTGAACAAAGCTTTTTAACGTCGCTGAAGAAACCTGAAAATGGTTGTGCACTGATGGTCCCCATCCAACCTGGCTGAGCTTGAGAGGAATTGCAAAGAATGGCAGAAATTCCCCCCAATCCAGGCATGCAAAGCTGGTCATGTCATACCCCAAAAAGACTGGAGGCTGTAACGGTTTCAACAAAGTATTAGTAAAGTGTCGAATACTTAAAGAGGAGATTCAACCTGGGGGGGGGGGGGGGGGATTAAAAGTCAACCGCTACATATACTGTAGCTTTTGACTTTTATTATAAGGACACTTATCAGTCCAGGGATCCCGCGATGTCAGCAACCAAAGCCGACCCGTCCATCGGCTCTGAGTCCAGGTGCTGGCATCTTCACTTAGGGAAACTAAGTGAAGCTCTTGTGTCTTTACAGCCTGTTTCCTGCTGCACTTTCTGAATGGTCCTGCTGTCTTCTGGGACCTGTGTGTCTCCCAGAAGGCAGCGGGGGGGGGATGGAGGAGAGGCCCGAAAATGCCTAGATTGCTGCACAACAATTGCGGCGACCTTACCCGGAAGTGCAGGGGGGGGGTGGGGGTTTGGTACCTGATTTTGACAGGTATCTGCTCCCTCCTCCCCACCGAAAGGTGCCAAATGTGGCAGTGAAGGGGGGGTGGGGGAGGTAGGATAGCAAACACGCGTCCCTCTTTGGGTGGAGCTCTGCTTTAGGCACGTGTACTATTTCAGTTTTTATTTTTTTTTTTAATTCAAACATTTATAAAATTCTGTTTTCACTTTGTCATTAAGGGGTACTGAGTGTAGAATAACACCTGTTCAATTGCTTGATAAATTCCTAATCAGCAAATCACATGGCAGCAACGCAATACATTTAGGCATCTAGCCATGGTGAAGATGACTTGCTAAAGTTCAAACCGAGCATCAGAATTGGGAAGAAAGGGGATCTCAGTGACTCTGAATGCGGCATGGTTGTTGGTGCCAGACGGGCTGGTCCAAGTAATTAAAAAACTGCGGATCTAACGGGATTCTCAGGTTTACAGAGAATGGTCCAAAAAAGAGAAAATATCCAGTGAGCGGGAATTTTGTGGAGGAAAAGACCTCGTTGATGTCAGGAGGAGAATGGGTAGACTGGTTTGATGGGCTACAGCAGCAGAAGACCACTCCGGGTGCCACTACTGTCCGCTAAAAACAGAAAACTGAGGCTAATGTTTACACAGGCTAACCAAATATGGACAATAGAGGATTGAAAAATTGTTTCCAGGTCTGAGGAGTCCCGATTTTAGCTGCAACATTCAGATGGATGGTGTAAACAACATGAAAGCATGGATCCATCCTGCCTTGTATCAACAGTTCAGGCTGGGGGTGGTGTAATGGTGTGGGGGAATATTTTCTTGGCACACTTTGGGTCCCTTAGTACCAATTGAGCATCGTTTAAATACCACGGCCTACCTGAGTATTGTTGCTGACCATCCCTTTAGGAACTACAGTGTTCCCATCTTCTAATAGCTCCTTCCAGCAGGATAATGCACCATGTCACAAACCTCAAATCATCTCCCCACTGGTTTCCTGAACATGACAATGAGGTCACTATACTCCAATGGCCTCCACACCCACCACATCTCATCCAATAGAGCCCCTTTGGGATGTGGTGGAATGGGAGATTCGCATCATGGATGTGCAGCCAACAAATCTGCAGCAATATAGTCTGTGCAAACAGCAGAGCTGTGGGAAGGGCCCAGCAGGCTCCACCCATGACAGGTTATCTGCAGAAAACTACAGGAGGGGGCGGAGACAAGACTAGTCACCCTGATCATGTAGAGAAGGCAGCAGTTACTGGTCTTTATAACAGGAAGTTCCTGCAGCTTTTAATCCAGTGCAATAAGCGGCAGTACATTTTTTTTTTTTTTTTTTTTAAATACCAGAGGTCAGTCCGTTGGCTAGCAAATTCAACCTACATTGTCTGGGCCCAGGTCACCCTGGACTCATCTTAGCCCGGCAACATGTTTTTCAGATTTCTGGTTGTAGATCTGCTTTAAAAGTTCCAGCATTGGCTGGAATTTCACTTTTAAGGAATGGAGTTGACCAAACGTAACATGATTTCCGTAACTTTGATTTTGTGCAATGGTTCAATAAAATACAAAAGGTGGAAAAAAAAAACAAAAAAAAACAGCATATTTGCTGCAGAAGCCATCCCAATGTTCCGCTTGCCTTCTCACTTGCCAATTCAATCCTAATTACCATTTAAATTAATATTAATTAGTTTAGTTAATGGCAGAGCAAGAACATCAATTATGAAAATCGTTCAGAGAGGCCGCTTCCTGCACGGATAAAATGCCTATCTGCCCCCAGCCTCTGTGTTACATCTAACGGCTGATGGAGGAGGGACTACAGGGACACATCTGTGTCCGCCGATATATTTGTATGTTAAATGTGACAGTTAATGTCAGAACAAAATAAAATTAAAAAAATAAAAACATATGCAGTGTGTCTGCAGTACAAGCAAATTGTCCTATATTTATTTTGTTCCAAAAAGTATAGAAAAATACCTGTTGATCTTATTTCCTAAGCCCTGTTGTGGGCTGACCACTTACAGCATTTTTGTGGACTAAGTGGTGTCTGCCCTGCCCAGTTGTCTTTTGCTAAAAAACATTTCAATAACTCTTTTCTCAGTACCCAGATATATAATGACCTGTATATGCATTGGTCAAAGTATCATACCCATGTCTTAATGTCATCTTGTTTTCTTCTATGTGTTTCTATGTACTGTAATGTCATAAAAATGTTAAATATTAAAAAAAAAAATTAAAAAAAACCACGACAAAGCAAAAGTTGCATGTTTTGGAAAGATGTACTAAAAGGGTTTATAGTTTTTTTTTTTTGCCCAGACTTTACAATCTCCAGTCTAGCAGTTTAGGACTATAAAGAAAGGATAGTAATACCAGAGGTCAGTGTCTGACTGAGTATAGCAGGTGGCAAATTGTAGTACCAACACAGGATTAAAAAAAACTTGCCTGTCACGAGTGTTTTAAATAGCTGTAACAGCATTACTTATCTGCCTTTTTGGGCTCTCTCTATTTTCAGTTGTATTGTCACAAATTAGGCCAAATCTTTTTCTAATGGGCAAAAATTACATCCATTCTGAGGACTCGGCAAGCAATAAAGACCAAAGAAAAACCCAAGTGGGTGACCATGAACTGATTCACGCGGGTGAAAGGATATCTATCACCTATGATTGGTCTCCAATCTCTTCTATGCAAGGGAAAGGATATGGTCTATGACTGGTCTCCAATCTCTTCTATCCAGGTGAGAATATACGACTGGTCTCCAATTCCCTCTATCCAGGTGAGAATATACGACTGCTCTCCAATCTCTTCTATCCAGGTGAGAATATACGACTGGTCTCCAATCTCCTCTATCCAGGTGAGAATATACGACTGGTCTCCAATCTCCTCTATCCAGGTGAGAATATACGACTGGTCTCCAATCTCCTCTAGCCAGGTGAGAATATACGACTGGTCTCAAATCTCCTCTATCCAGGTGAGAATATACAGCTGGTCTCCAATCTCCTCTATCCAGGTGAAAATATACAGCTGGTCTCCAATCTCCTCTATCAAGGTGAAAATATACAACTGGTCTCCAATCTCCTCTATCCAGGTGAAAATATACAGCTGGTCTCCAATCTCCTCTATCCAGGTGAAAATATACAACTGGTCTCCAATCTCCTCTATCCAGGTGAAAATATACAGCTGGTCTCCAATCTCCTCTATCCAGGTGAAAAAATACGTCTGGTCTCCAATCTCCTCTATCCAGGTGAAAGGATATTGTCAATGATTGGTCTCCTCTTTCCAGAACTTCAATCTGCTCCTATTCTTCTGTGTTTGCACAACTGCAACAATGTGCATGGTCAAACAGAGATGACTATACTCAAAGAACAGAAGTGATGGACTGTGGAAGCCTGCAAACAGCTGAGGACTACATATTTAGTGACCGTGGCTAAAGTTTACACCAAAATCTTTGTAATTTGGGCTTGAAGCCATCTCACTTGAATTTTGTGCCACTTTGCTTTAGCTTGATTGTACAACAGAAACCGGTCTAATTGAAGCAGAACTTTAATTAGCTCTACTTTAATTAGACCGGCGTATAGCTCTTCTACAGTAAATATCCATTAAGAAATCATTAAAATGCATTTTTTCTAAAGCAGCGAATACAATTACCCCAATTATATCTTTAGGTTATCTTCCCATAATCACCTAAAATGCAAGCTCAGTGGCTTATCAGGCCTTACTAACTTACAAAAACCTGACAGTCCAATATGTTCTCTGGTACTGGTAGCGGGAGGAGGGAATATTTAAGAGTGGCTTACAGAGAGGGAAAGATGAAGACCAGAATCAAGTACATGAAAAAGGAACAGCAAAAAAACACAAAGGAGGGCGCAAACCCATTGTGCATTACCACCATACAACTACACTGCTCAAAAAATTTTAAGGAACACTTTGAAAACACATCAGATCTCAAAGGGGAAAAATCTCATGCTGGATATCTAGGAGGATATAGACTGCATAATGTGTTAGGAATGAGAGGATGACATCGTTTGATGGAAATGAAAATCATCAACCTACAGAGGGCTGAATTCAAAGACAGCCCAAAAAATCAGTGGAAAAAATGATACAGCAGGTTAGTCAATTTTGCTGAAATTTGCTGAAATTTAATTTCAGCAACTCAAAATGGTACTCATTTTGCATGGGCCCCACGTGCTTGTATGCATGGCTGACAACATCAGGGCATGCTCCTGAGACAACAGATGGTGTCCTGGGGTATTTACCCCCAGATCTGGACCAGGGCATCACTGAGCCCCTGAAAAGACTGAGGTGAAACCTGGCGGCATTGGATGGACCAAAACATAATGTCCCAGAGGTATTCTATTGGATTTAGCTCAGATGAGCATCGAGCCACTTAATGGTATCAATTTCTTCATCCTCCTTAACTGGCTAAACACTCTTGCCATATGACAGTCAAACTCCCATTTCATCGTGGGCCGCATCAGCATTATGGTTGCCCTCAAAGGGCCGGTTATATCTGTAGGATTAGATGTCCAGAGCACCCCATGTCCTGGGGGGGGCAAAGAGAAGCCTTTCTACAGCTGCACAGAGGAGTGCAGGATCTGGCAAAGGAGTTCTGTCCTCTCTGCTGTCGACTACAGAGACAAGGTGGGGGCAGAGACAAAAGGGTGCCGCAGCTGCAGGAGAGGTGCGAGGGCCACATGAAATGGCCTGGGGGGCCGCATTCGGCCCGCGGGCCTTGTGTTTGACACCTGTGCCATATGAGGTCACGTATTGTTGTGCACTAAGAGGAATCCAGGACCCACTGCACCAGCATAGGGTCCGACTATGTGTCAAAGGATTTCATCCCGTCACCAATGGCAGTCGGGGTGCCATTGTCTAGCCTGCATAGGTCTGTGCATCCCTCCATGGATATGCCTCTCCAGACCATCACTGACTCACCACCAAAGCGGTCATGCTTAACTATGTTACAGGCAGCATTATGTTCTCCATGGCTTCTTCAGACCCTTTCAAGTCTGTCACATGTGCTCAGGGTGAACCCGCTCTCATCTGTGAAAAGCACAGGGCGCCAGTGGCGGACCTGCCAATTCTGGTGTTCAATAGCAAATGCCAATCAAGCTCAATGGTGCCGGGCAGTGAGCATAGGGCCCACTAGAGGAAGTCGGGCCCTCAGGCCACCTTCGAAGTCTGTTTCTGATTGTTTGGTCAGAGACATTCATACCAGTGGCTTGCTGGAGGTCATCGTGTAGGGCTCTGACAGTGCTCATCCTGTTCCTTTTTGCACAAAAGGAGCAGACACCAGTCCTGCTGATGGGATAAGGACCTTCTACAGTACTTTCCAGCTCTCTTCAAATCCTCTCCATGCTCTTGAGACTGTGCTGGGAGGTACAGCAAACCTTCTGGCAACAGCACGTATTGATGTGCCATCCTGGAGGAGTTGGACTGCCTGTGCAACCTCTATAGGGTCCAGGTATCGCCTCATGCTACCAGTAGTGACACTGACCCTAGCCAAATGCAAAACTAGTGAAAACAGTCAAACAAAAGTTGCCACCACCTGTAAAACCAAGCCTGTTTTAGAGGTAGTCTCATTGTTTCCCATCTAGTGCACCTGTTCATGACATTAACAGCAAAGTAGCCAAAACTGATTAACCCCCTCTGCTACTTAACTGACCAGATCAATATCTGGTTTAATTATTAATTGACTTGATGCTGTATTCTGGATAAAAAAAGTGTTCCTTTAATTTTTTTTGAGCAGTGTATATTAAATACTAAAAAACAATTGTATGCTCACAATGAACAGACGTATCATAATAACTCCAGCCACTGGTAATGTCATCTAGCCATTTAGCGCACAGTTGGAAGGTTGACGTGTTTTGAGGGACATGCCCCCTTCTTCAAAGAAAAAAAGAAATAAATCAACCACAAGCAATGCTACAGCCTAAATGCTCTCATGTCAAAAAAGCTCTCCTTCCTCAAAGAGCATATGGGCAGAGCGGGAAAAAAAAAAAAAAATACCAAGCAAAAGTGCCTCTCACCCTCAGATCCATTGCCTATATAATAAACTGAAAGTTAGATAGCCATTATCCATATGTACATAAGACAGTTGTTAAACATGAACCATCTTTACAAAGAAATGGAGCGCTGTAACAGTATCTCTGGAGAAAACAGACGAAATTCAGCCCAATAGTATTGTCCTTAGTTGCATGAGACATTTACTAAACTGCAACATGAACTGTACTGACAAACAAACCTGAGAGCCACCCAAAAGAGGACGTTCCACACGTTTGCTTCCCCCCCCCCTCCGCTGCCACATTTGGCACTTTTCAGGGGGGGGGGGGTGAGCAGGTACCTAATTCACAAAGTGCAACGGAGGCTTCGCTGCCGGTTTCCCTTACAAGAAATGGCAGCGGGTAACACCCGACAGCCAATTGAAAGAGACACCACTGGATTCCTGGACAGGTCAGAGAGGGGAGCGGGTACCTAGTTTCGACAGATACCCGCTCCCACTTCCGGGTGACTTCATCGCGGCAAAGTAACCCAGAAGTTCGGCCCCCTCCTCCTTCCCCCGCCGCCAGGCCATTCACAAAGTGCAACGGAGGCTTCGCTGCCGGTTTCCCCTACAAGAAATGGCAGCGGGTAACACCCGACAGCCAATTGAAAGAGACACCACTGGATTCCTGGACAGGTCAGTGTCTGAATATTAAAAGTCAGCAGCTACAGTATTTGTAGTTGCTGAGATAATTTTTTCTAATGGTGCCTGAAGCTCCGCTTTAAGCGCTCTAACAGTACCTGAAGGGAGACTGATGGAACAAACCCTGATAATCCATTCAATCACTGGTTCCAGCTAATGTGGGTCAAACGTGAGCCGCTGCAAAAACAGGGGAAGAACTCTCGGTGGAGTGATTTGGGTACATTGACTGCTTGTCTTGAGTGATAATGCAATAGGCATTTGAGCAGTCCTGTGTGTGCTTTTGCAGTTGCTTGAGGATTTCCTGATCTGAGGAAGGCTGCACCCAATGGAGCATTATGTTTCAATACCATTAGGAGTACCTCAACTTGAGCGCCTCAGTGTTTTTGAGACTTTAGCGACACGACAATGGAATATGAAAAGTTGTTTGCGTTGGGCAGTGGTGTCACCCTGCAAAATATTCGGCATGGCAGGGGTGTGGGTTAGAGAGTGGCTAAAGATCCACTACTATTTTAGTAGATAAAATTAGTTCACTTAATGTAGATATAAAAGATAGTGCTGGAAGAGGCAACTGTATCAACGTTTTTAAAAATTAGAAGAAAAAAAAGCAGATAAGTCAATAAGCAGCAGGGCTGGGTGGGTAGGTGGGTGGTGGTGGTGGCGGCTGGGGAAGTGCCCACAAAACTGACTACAGGGAAGAAAAAAAAAAAAACAATCACTCCTTGCATCTCAAGGATGCAAACAGACCACGCCAGCATGGATCTGCTAAATTTGCTTGGTGTGGTCGGTTTTATACAGGAACCAAGAGCTACTGGCAGGATCACCAGATTTTTAGAAGCACCAAAAAAAATAAAAAAATAGTACTTCTCTATGTAAACCTAATTTAATGGCAAAATACATGTTATACACATTTCAACTATACATTTAAACAAAAAAACCTATATCCAACCCTATAATCTAAATACATACAAACAACATTACACTAGAATCACCAGACATGCATGTATATGGATTTTTAAAGATCCCAGAATGTATTCCTCCTACTGAGAATCCCAGATTGACTATGTGCTGATAATGGAACCAGTACTACACAACAGCAGATGGACGGGGAGAAAAGTGAAGGATTCACCAACGCCTCTTTAAATGACAAGAGCCAACAGGCTAGTTGCCAAGCAACAATTGCATGATCAATGTCTTAAGAAGCAGTTATAAAGGAATAATGCTTTAATTTCTGAATGCACAGTAACAAATCCGCTATCACCTTACATTATCTGCAACCGCTGAATACATGTTATGCTCTTCACCTTGTCCTATCAGGGAACACTTTGCATTCATTCAGAAAATGCTAAGCATGTTCTAAATGGTGCCCCTGCTCTGCCCCCACCTCCTATTTTCCGCAGCAGGGCAGCTGCTTGGCATTGGACCCAGAAGCAGAGGAAAGCGATACTTACTTGGGGGTTTTCCAGCTTTCAGGGTCATCAGCCAGGTATGGTATATACATAGTTACATGGATCCAAGCTGGCCCAATCTAACTACAGTATGTATAAAATAGCCATACCTGGAATTCCTCTTATTTTCATGCCTCTCCCCCTCATTCTGAGAACAATGCAGCCATTTGGCCCAGGATCCAGAAGCAAGTGGAGATCACTGGAATAGCGGTGTCTACTTAAAGGCTTCCAGGGTGTTGGTCAGGTATGGGTATATGCATAGTTACATTGGTCCAAGCAGAACCAATGTAATAATGCATAAAATATCCATACCTGGAATTCTTCTTTAAGTTGCGATTTTCTATGGGTTACTGCACATCATTGCTTTTTGCTTTATTAAATGTGAGTACATGATAGGATACTGGCTATTGTAAACCCAACAATTTAAACAGCATATATAAAATCTTATTCGAATAATAAAAAAGCCACTTTTCTGGGCAACACATTATCTGAAATGTCAGTGAAAACTGTATGCTGGGAGGCGCAGTTTTTGATAACCATTAGGCTGCAAGATAAGGGCTTAAGTAGGCTATAAATTCATGTCTTTCTTTCAGCCTGCAGGCTAACAAAAAGTAATCTAATAGATTGCTCCATCCATGCTTAACAGCACAGATAGATGAATCTCCTGCCGTGGCTATTGTATTCTGGATAGCGGATGAATCTGACTGGATGCAGGCTCTGCCAACGTGTGTCCAACCAGTTCCTTCAATTCAACAACAGAAGGATATTGTGTTGGATGAAGGCAAAATAATTTAAGACGGTTAATCAGGAACCAGCCAGAATTAGTTTAGGGTATGGCCTGCTGTACTTCCTGGTTTCATGCTACCCTTAAAGTAGAAGTTTGCCTTTAGTAACATGTTACACCTATGTTTAGGGTGCAATATTACTTTTCAGCCGTTCCCCCCTCACCCCCTACCCTGATGACAGTGGGCAGGGGTTCCTCTTTCCGCACCCACTGTCACATTTTAAAAACTAAGTGGCTGTGCCGAGCACTGCCCACACAAATGCATCATTCATTTACGGGAATCTGAATGAAAGATGGGCTTGTAATTTCATTGGACTGAGTGTGCTGATCAGCACACCCGTAGCCCATTTGTTGGTCCTGCAGCTCTGAAACTGACAGCCTGTACAGAGGTATGGGCACTGAGCAGTGGGAATAGTCTGCAGGAGCCTGCCACTGCACAAGCAAAATCATTTCCCCCTAAATCTGGCCATACACGAGTAGAATTTTTAAAATTTTTCA
This sequence comes from Pelophylax lessonae, assembly GCF_965119305.1. Lineage (NCBI taxonomy): Eukaryota > Metazoa > Chordata > Amphibia > Anura > Ranidae > Pelophylax > Pelophylax lessonae. Next base: position 299,012,286 of record NC_138773.1, on the reverse strand, counting down.
TTTTAAAGAACATTTGTTTGATTTCTTAAATGTTAGTGGGGTTTAATAAACTTTCATTGCTGACTGCAGTGGCTAGTAAAATTTGTAGGAGCAGGATTGTTTCTCCAAACCAATATTTAGCAGTGAAGGTGGTTTTCATTTGGTCAAGTCCATTTGCTTCAAAATCTAATTTTCATTTGAAGACGAGAAAAAAAAAAACAGCAAAAAAGCTAGTGTATAGCCAGCGTTAAAAGTCACACTGCATTTATTCCTGGATGGATCCAAAAGATGAATGTAAAACTAAGGTTTCCTTTTATAGGGGCAAGCATTCGTTTTAACTTTCTCTCAAGTCTGAGAGAAGGATTGTGATTCTCGTGATGTGGATAAAGCAGTTAACCGGTAGATGTCCCAGCCAGCTTTGCTGTCTTAGACACTTGCCTATGTGGCCAGCCATACTGTCACTTTGAGAGAACTGTCAATAGGTAGAGTAAATTCCCTTGTTGGTTCCAGATGCTAAAAAGGCCAGTTATTGAGGAGTGCTGCAGGGCTGAGGACATCTCCGGCGTAACCATCCATAACGCACCTTCATCAAGGTTACGTTCTTCTTACTGTAAGCTCCCTGGGGCTTTCTGGAACATCTCAATGACAAGTCACAATCACCTTGCAGCTATTCTTTCCAACTACTGCAACATGAGGAACTGCAGAAGACAACACGATCGACACCAGCAATAATTCAGTGGCTTAAATAGGTCAAATCTTACAGGAAACATTCGTAAAAGAAAATGCAGACTATACAGAACATGCATATTTGATGGGCTTAAAGAGCCCCTGTCGCCGGACCATTCATTTCAACCAAAAGGTCTTCGTATAATCTCCTTTGTGTAGACATCAAAAATTCTGAGACTGATGCTGGGTGCTGCCATCTTGATTATGATGTCAGCAGACTAACAGTAAATTTTACCGACGCCCATGACATCACCAAAGGGCCACACATAACGTTTAATATATGTATGTAATGCTTGAGAGGGCAGTTAGAAACTGCAGACCTAATAGAGGAAATGAGGGTCAGATAATCTAGACAGGATACATGGTTTGCTGGGGATACGCTGTAGAAAACCATACGAAACTTGGAACATGTTACATCAGGCTAGTAGAGATCAATGCTATCACCCTAATGTTCCTCCTACAGACTGCTGAGGTACGAGGGCTGCATATTACCTACCAAAGGGCCGCAGGTTGGGCACCAGGGCTCTATAATATTCCCCTTCCCTGCTCTCCTAGTAGCTATATAAAAAGGTTATGTAGGGAAGTGAAGGGAGAGGTGGGGGAGCCGGGGTAAGCACTCCCGGAAGAGAGGGCTACAAATGTGCAAAGAGGGAAAAAGCTGTGCTAAGGAATTGACACTTCCTGGAGAAGTCAAATTTTCTAGCAATTTCTAAATAAGTGAAAAAACAATTATGGAAAAAAAAATAAAAATACTGAAATGTAAGCATTTATAAAAAGAAAATTAGATTTTTCTGTGCTTTTATATGCAAATTTAAGTCTGGCAACAGGGGCTCTTTAATATATACCTGCCTAATATGAAAATATAAAAAAAAAAAAAAAAAAAAAACAAACACTTCTGCCCTTCCACCCTAAAAGTACCAAAAGGCACAAGATCAGCATGATAGCCACACAAGCAGCTTCAAGGGCTGCACATAACTGGGTTATCTAGTAATAGCAGGCACTGTGATATCCACTCCATAGGCCGATCAAATGATGTATGGACAGGCTAATTGCACTCACAATGATTGGTCAACCAGCTCGGCCTATTAGAACTCCTATAAAAAACAAAAAAAAAAAAATAGAGAACCAACCCCAGGCCTGCCTCTGCAGCACTTCACCCATCCTCACATTGATATATTTCGCTAGTCACATAAATATCATATTTCGCTTACCTGGGGTTACTTTTCAGTGTGTTCACTAAAAATTCATGGAGGTCTATACCGGTGGAATCAGTGTATTCCTGACTGGAATCTGTGTGTGAAAATCAACACCACAATAAGTTAAACCGGCTCTACTAAAAACATTTTTATTTATTGTTTTTTTTTTTTTTTTTTTGCATAAAGCGAATATCAGCGTGATACTTTATTTCCAACCTGTATGCCTTTGGAAATTGGGAAATAATTTACTCATTAGCATAACCTTGACCCTATGTTATTATATATAACTAAAATAACTGCTATTTTAGAAATCGGAGATCCAAGGTTTATTTTTTTTTCATAGGTAGTTTTATCTAATTTTGTATTAAGGTTGAAAGAAAAAAAAAAAAAAAACAACTATTAAAATAAAAAAAAATACAAATAAAAATCTAGGAGAAAACCCAAAATAAAAAAAATTAAAAATTAAAAAAAAGATTTCTACACTATGTATAAAATATATTTAGTAGAATAATAGAACTTAAGTAGAACTATAGGCAAAACTTTTTTTTTTTTTTAAATTTTGGATAGAGCAAGGGAGGGTTATAACCCCTTGTCAGATTTTTTTTTTTTTTTTTCACCATCTGTGTCCCATTGCGGAGATCTCCCTTCAATCCCTGTCTTCTAGGCAAACAGGAAGTTTGAGAGGAAATCCATGCAAATTAAGGGAATTATTTGTCCCCATCGGAAGATTTCCCCACTGTTTTCTTTTTCCGGGGACAAGCCAAAAGTTCCTTTTCCTTTACTGTCAAGGATGATGTTAAACAGGACAGATAGAGAAGGTGAATCTCCTTAATGGGGGCAAAGACAGTAATAAAAACTGAGCTCTAATCCCTCTCCACTCTATCAAAAATGAAAACACAAACAAAAAAAAAGAAAACATTTTTACTTTAGTTTTACTTTAATATTTTTGATGTCATATAAACCAATAAAATAAATTAATGAAAAAATGGCTTTGGCCACAAATACATTAACTTGGATAAAAGGTAAAGCATAGACTGATGACAGAAAAGAGACCAAGTGGCCCACCAGGTCTGCTCCACTTTTCTAAAAAGATTTAGATTTATTTTTTTTTACTTTTTTTGTCTGAATATATATCTACATGTGTCCCAAGCATGTTTGAACCCACTTACTGTTGACTGACTTACTGCTAACTGCTGGAAATCTTTTCCAAGTATGAAGTAATTTCACATACTTGTATGCAGCGTAGAACGTTGCTTTTATTTGGATTGTAGACAAAATAATATTGAGTACCGGGAATATAGTTTGTGCACCTACAATAAACAGTTATCCAGCTTCTAATGTTTTTACTTTACAGTAAATGTTTATTGTATGGCAGAGGGACAGATTTCACTAAATATGGGATTCGTTTTGGGAAAGGAACAAAGGAAAAAAGTTCACGGCGTGAAGAAACATGTTATGGTAATCACTGTCTCTTTGATTACAAACGTATCTCAATATCGAAAAGTAGGGAGGTCACTGCTTATGTTCAGTGAGCGGAGATAAATCGCCAAATTCTGTATAATGCGGTTCCATAAATATTTATACAAAAGATGACAGAAGAAGTTCATACAATATTTTTATTGATGTAACCAGTGAAGGGATTACAGGGCAAATCACAAACCTCGTGAAAGCATTTTACGTGCGGACTTTTCATTTCCTTTCTCCGTTTCATCCTTCAAAGGTTTTTCTTCTTTTCCTGGCGATGGCGCGGGCTGGACTGGTATCGGTTCCTAAAGATGAAAGGCAGATCTTAAAAGAACAGAAGCCACCTGCTTCTTACAAACTTTCTTGGAATCAGGCAAAGGACCTTTAACAAACATCCTACCTTATAGCACTGTATGGCCTGCTAAATATCCTGCCAATCCAAACATCCATAGTGATTCCCTGGAGTGTTCTGCATTACCAAGTCCAATATTAGAACTGGACAAGGCCCTTCAGTGAACCTTCTCCTTTAAAAGCCTTATATGGCCAGCTAAATATTCTGGCCACCATAAAAACCACACACAGTCCTTCTCTGAAGAGTTCTGTATTGCCAGGCCCAATGCAATAACCACAAGCCTCTTTAGAGATCAAGCAATCCTTTCAGCCACTTTAAACATCCAAAGCAAAAAACCTTTTATTAGCTGGAAAATTCTCCCCCATGTACCTCTTTGATTTAGCCCCTGTTCACACAGCTGCGACTTGTCATGTGGTTTGACAATTTCAAATCACACCTCATTGTCAGCAATGGAATCGTTCAAATTGCTGCAGCAACTTTGAAAAGGTTCCTGCTATACATTTTGACGATTTCATGGCGAGTTGGAGACTTGCATAGACTTCTGTTAAATTAAGTAGCAAGCCTCAATGAAATTAGAGGTGCAAGTCGCACTGATTTACGGCTTTGAAATCACGCTGCACTAGCACAATTTTATAGCTGCACCAGTCGGGGAGTCGGAAGTCGGAAGTACAAAAAACTGAGGAGTCGGAGTCATGACATTTATCTACCGACTCCACAGCCCTGTGAACCACTTAGATTTACTTTGTTACTATGGCCTTGATTTACATTATTTCCCAATGATTGCCATTCTCCTTCCAATGGGATGTGCGAGTTTAGGGTGGAGGAACTTGACTGGCCTGCATAGAGTCCTGACCTTAACCCGATAGAACACCTTTTAAAATGATTTAGAGCAGACTGCGAGCCAGGCCTTCTCTCCATCAGTACCTGACCTCACAAATGCGCTTCGGGAAGAATGATCAAACATCCCCATAGACACACTCCTAAACCTTGTGGATAGCATTCCCAGAAGAGTTGAAGCTGTTACAGCTGCTAAGGGTGGGCCAACTCCATATTGAACCCTACGGACTAAGACTGGGATGCTATTGAAGTTCATGTGCGTGTAAAGGCAAGCATCCCAATACTTTTGACAATATAGTATAATATACACACACCAAAAAAAATTTAAGGAACGCTTTGAAAACACTTTAGATCTCAATAGGGAAAAATACCATGCTGGATATCTATACGTCTATGGACTGGGTAATGTGTTATGAATGAAAGGATGCCACATTGATGGAAATGAAACTCATCAATCTTCAGAGAGCTGAATTCAAAGAGACCCCGAAAATCAAAGTGAAAAAAATGATACAGCAGGCTAGTCTATTTTACTGAAATTTCTTTGCAGCAACTCAAAAATGGTACTCAGTAGCTCTCATGGCCCCCACCTGCTTGTATGCATGCCTAAAAACGTTGGGGCATGCTCCTAATGAGAGGACAGATGGTGTCCTGGGGTATTTCCTCCAAGATCTGGACCAGGGCATAACTGAGCTCCTGTACAGACTAAGGGGGAACCTGGCGGTTTTGGATGGACCGAAACAATGTCCCAGAGGTGTTCTATTGGATTTAGGTCAGGCGAGTGTGGGGGCTACTCAATGGTATCAATTCCTTTATCCTCCAGGAACTGGCTGCATACTTTTTCCACATGAGGCCAGCCATTGTCACGCATCAGAAGGAACCCAGGACCCACTGCACCAGCATAGGTTCTGAGAATGGGTCCAAGGATTTCATCCCGCTACCTAATGGCAGTCAGGGTGCCATTGTCTAGCCTGTATAGGTCTGTGCGTCCCTCCATGGATATGCCTCCCCAGACCATCACTGACCCACCACCAAACCAGTCATGCTGAATGATGTTACAGGCAGCATAATGTTCTCCACGGCTTCTCCAGACCCTTTCACGTCTGTCACATGTGCTCAGGGTGAACCTGCTCTCTTCTGTGAAAAGCACAGGGCCGCCAGTGGCGGACCTGCCAATTCTGGTGTTCAATGGCAAATGCAAATTAAGCTCCATGGTGCCAGGCAGTGAGCACAGGGCCCACTAGAAGAAATCGGGTCCTCAGGCCACCCTCATGAAGTCGATTTCTGATTGTTTGGTTGGAGACATTCACACCAGTGAACTGCTGGAGTTGATTTTGTAGGGCGCTGGCAGTGCTTATCCTGTTACTCCTTGCACAAAGGAGCAGATACCGGTCCTCCTGATGGGTTAAGGACCTTATACGGCCCTGTCCAGCTCCCCTAGAGAAACTATCTCCTGGAATCTCCTCCATGATCTTGAGACTGTGCTGAGAGACACAGCAAACCACCTGGCAATGGCACGTATTGGTGTGCCATCCTGGAAGAGTTGGACTGTCTGTGCAAACTCTATAGGGTCCAAGTATCGTCTTATGCTACCAATAGTGACACTGACCCTAGTCAAATGCAAAACTAGTGAAAAACAATCAGAAAAGATGAGTAGTAAACAAAATGTCAGTGGCCTTCACCTGTAAAACCATTCCTGTTTTGTAAGGCATCTCATTGTTGCCCATAAAGTGCACCTGTTAATTTTATGAACACCAAAGCAGCTAAAACTGATTAACAACCCCCTCTGCTACTTAAGTTTAATTGACTTGATTCTATACTCTAGAAAAAAAAGTGTTCCTTAAATTTTTGTTTAGATAGATAGATAGATAGATAGATAGATAGATAGATAGATAGATAGATAGATAGATAGATAGATAGATAGATAGATAGATAGATAGATAGATAGATAGATAGATAGATAGATAGATAGATAGATAGATAGATAGATAGATAGATAGATAGATAGATAGATAGATAGATAGATAGATAGATAGATAGATAGATAGATAGATAGATAGATAGATAGATAGATAGACACACGGTTTCCTTTTTCTGTCTGATGCAAATGTATATTATTGCTTCAGTATGTGATGTACATAGGATGAATGAATACATATAGGCACTGCATGACATTGACTGACTACATAAATAGCCAATGTCATCCGCTAAGCTGGCGGTTCTTTTGTTTGAAATCAGAGGCTGTTCAGTTGATGAATGGTTTGTGGATAACAACAATTACTAAGCCCGTGTCTAGGTTTACTTTAGTTAACAAACCCGATTAACAGTTTCCAATAAACTGGCTGGCTAACCAAGATGTGAAATTAATTTATGCCTCAGCTATTCTACTGCCACAAGCCAATCCACCTAAACAGCAAAACTTACAATACATTTTTAATCAATTGAAAGCGGTACTAAACCCAAAACGTAAACATTATATTGCCGCATTCATTTTCTTTTCCTTTATTTTCACCTGGGGATCCTGCCAGAAAGTCTGTTTTTGAACAGAACAAGCTGTCCTGCAGATGTAGCAGTTGATGGGTTCAAACAAACCATTTAATACTGACATGGGTTCTTACAATGATCAGCTTTAGTGTAAACCCTTTTATCCCAAGAAAAACAGTTGCTGTAACCGATTAAAAATTGTTAGCTACACCAACCAAATTAATCCAAACTACAGCTAAATCCGCTAGTGCTTTTACCCTCCCCTACCCCCAGACTGACAATGCTGCTGTCCAAGGTGCTTCCTATGCTCCTTCACCCAGAGTGGGAGCATTGTAATGCAGGAGGTGTAACTGGCCAAATCACCAGATGAAAACAGAGGGGAAATTAAAAGTTCACCAGGGATTAGTAGGAAGAATGTCCCTTACGTTGGAGGTCAGTGGGAAGGACGTCCCTTACATTGGAGGTCAGTGGGAAGAACGTCCCTTACATTGGAGGTCAGTGGGAAGAATGTCAGTGGGAAGAACGTCCCTTACATTGGAGGTCAGTAGCAGGAATCTCCCTTACATTGGGGGTCAGTGGCAGGAATGTCCCTTACATTGGGGGTCAGTGGCAGGAATGTCCCTTACATTGGGGGTCAGTGGCAGGAATGTCCCTTACATTGGGGGTCAGTGGGGAGAACACCCCATACATTGGAGATCAATTGTGAGAACACCCCTTACATTGGTTGTCAGTGGGAAGAAAACCCCTTACATTGGTGGTCAGTGCTAAGAATGCTCCTTACATTGGTGGTCAGTGGGAAGAATGCCCCTTACACTAATGGTCAGTGGGAAGAATGCCCCTTACACTAATGGTCAGTGGGAAGAATGCCCCTTACACTAATGGTCAGTGGGAAGATTGCCCCTTACACTGGTGGTCAGTGGGAAGAATGCTCCTTACATTGGTGTTCAGTGGGAAGAATGCCCCTTACATTGGTGTTCAGTGGGAAGAATGCCCCTTACATTTACTGGAACCCCCAGCTACTATCAGATGGGAGGTCTATCAGTCAAAGCTCAACAGACCTTAGAGGTAAATTTTCAACAGTACAAAAGTAACACTAAACTATAACCACAATTATTATAAAAAGGAGCTTTCAGGAAAAAACTTCAATAGCTGCCTTTGCCAATATGCAGGCACAAGGGATTGTGTTTATATCTATTCTTCATTACCTGGAAAGCCACGGGCCAGAAGAAAAAAAAAAAAAAAACACTTCTATCATTTTTAGGTTTTGGCTAGAACAGGGAATTCTTAATGTCAGGTTTTTCAGTATCAATGTCCCATTCAGGAGAAATACCTGAATTTTCTGCAAAATCTCTTTAAAAAGGGATATCCCCTTTCATGGTGGCCATAAAAGGTGGTCCTCTGTTCAAATAATTCTTCACAGAATCAAATAATATAATCAAATGTATAAATCCTTAAAAGACACATACTGTGCCATCAATCGATTCTTAACAAAACCAAATCATTTAATCCAAATGATTCTGCTCTGTCTGGATGGAAAATCTGATTGTAGGAAAGAAGATACTTTGATAAGATTGTTAAGTGAATGGCGCATTGAACAATCTTTATACTCTTCTGATCTTATTTTAAATAGACAGTAAATTTACCAACAATAGATAGTCAATAGAAAATCTTTCTGCATATGACCACCATTAGACATTTGACCCCCCCTCCCCCAAAAATGTTTCTGTGCACAACCACAATTAGAGTCTATGACCCCTCCATTTAGAAGATTTCCTCTCTATTCCTGCTTTGGTGACACCTCAAAATGTTTTATTTCCCAACAAATTTGTGAATGCAACGTGAATGTCACTGGAGACTAAAAACGAATTGCTATGAATAGTCTGTCTGATTTGGCTCCAAGTGGGAATATCCTTGGTGAGAAAACAGATAGAAATAAAAATCTAGAAATAAGACATGCGCCAATGGAAGGAGCAGTCGACCGAATGAGTCCAAATTAATTTATTGATTTACAAAAAAATAAAAACCATTCAACGCGTTTCAGGGTGCAGAAACACATTGGCTTACAGCCAATGAGTCAGTTTGGACTCCTCATTTGGTTTGGTGGTCCTTCCACTGGTGCAAGTTTCTTTCTGGTAACCTGCTGGGTAGCTGGGTCAACGGTTTCCTCCCTTAGGCTTCTGTAGCCCTGTCCGATGGGTTCCACTGTGGGTGCAGGTTTGATTAGAGTTCATCCTGACTCTATACAAGCTATAAGACCAAAAAAGTTTTCCTCAACATCACACACCATGCAAAGCTGTCAGTCATGTAAGTAATAGCAGCCACAGCCAGGTCTAGGCGTGGCCTAGATGAAGCTGGCTGAGGATGCTATTACTTAGGGTTTGCATGGTGTGCTGCATTCAGGACATTTCTTTGGTCTTCTAATCTGCTGGGTACCCACAAGAGGGCGGCCCCTTCTGTTGTGAGCAGCCTAACCTAAGCCAGTGAGCTCTCTGAATGTTGTTGCCCCCTCACTACTTTGTAAGAGTGCAATCCAAAGTCCAAACACCTCCTGGATGCTGCATTCTCTTCATTGAAAAAAATAAAAAAAAACTGACAGAGGTTTGAAGCCTTTCTAAAGCTTTTGTTTCAGATATACTTAAAAAAAAAAAAAAAACCCATAATCAGTTGGCCTTTGTTATTTTAGTTGGCTGAAACTACTTCTGTTTGTATGAAGCTCTCCCTCATATTCACTCACATGAAAAACAAATCTTTCTGAAACACCTCATACTACCGCCCACGTAACGTACGCCACAACAACCAATCTCTTCCTTCACATCAGCCCATTTTAATGCATTAAAGTTAAAAGTACATAAGAAAAGGACAAATTACGCATAATGGTGCAGATCAAGATAGTGTGTACTAAATACAATACTTTGCTGGAGGAGGGGGGTGGGGGGGGGGGTCAATGCACCACCATAAAAACTTTTTTTCCCTTCCCCTGATATTTTAAAGCCAAGAAAGGAAAGACATTAACTGGTCTGGAAACTATGCTGACATCTTAAAAGCACATTTCACCTAAAAGCAGTCATTATGCTTGTGGAAGTTCTTAATGCATACATATTCTATATTACTTTACACTTAAAATGGCATTATTATTTGTGCAAGTCTGCAGTAAGCCTTTGATTAGTACAATGGAAGTGGTAATGAGTATTCAGAGCTAACTGCTTTATTGACAAGAAGGAAAGGAAACTTACAATCCATTCCTTAATGTTAATTGTTCATATATATATATATATATATATATATATATATATATATATATATATATATATATATATATATATATATATATATATATATATATATATATATATATAGAGAGATAGAGAGATAGAGAGAGAGAGAGATAGAGAGAGAGATAGATAGAGATAGAGAGATAGAGAGAGAGAGAGATAGAGAGAGAGATAGATAGAGAGAGAGAGATAGAGAGAGAGAGATAGAGAGAGAGATAGAGAGAGAGAGATAGAGAGAGAGAGATAGAGAGAGAGAGAGAGAGATATAAAGAGAGAGAGAGATATAGAGAGAGAGAGAGAGATATAGAGAGAGAGAGATATAGAGAGAGAGAGAGAGAGATATAGAGAGAGAGAGAGATAGAGAGAGGGGGAAGGAGACCAGGAAAAAAAAAAAAAAACCCCATCAGTCTTATACAGCAGCCTGTACCACACTATGGCCAAAAGCGGAATCCCCTGCTGCTCTAACATATACGTGATAACATTTTGTAAACGTATGTACTGAATGCCAGGTGTCGGTCCTACTAATCTGAGCTATAGATGCCTCACGGCGAAATGCCCAGCAGGTTCCTATACCCCTATTGGAATGAGCACTTACCCTGAAGGGAGGAGCTTTAGCCCTCAGGCCATAGGCCTGAATTATCAATCGTCGAATACAATGGGGAAATGGATGCTTTGGAGGCCGTTTAATCTTTTTTGGGTCCTCCTGGCAAAACAAAAAAGCATCAGAACACCCGATACCTGCAGATCTTTTCCGATAGACTCTGACGGCCCATGCCACATAGAGTGTAGTCGGTTTTCTTCCACTGATCAAAGATGGGATAAATATGGTTTTACAATGTCCTGATTTAAATGAAAAGCAGAAACGACCTTAGGCAAAAAGGACCGAAGAGGTCGTAGCACCACCTTATCATGGTAAAGGATTAAATATGGCTCTCTACAAGAAAGAGCGGCCAATTCAGACACCCCTCTAGCGAAGTTATCACAGACAAGCTAGCTTACGTGTCCAAAAGGACCAACCAAATATCCTGAATAGGCTTAAAGGGCTGTCTCTGTAGCACCAACAAAACCAAATTTAGATCCCAAGAACACAGATGTAACCTGACAGGAGGTACAAACAGGTTCAACCCTGAATAAAAGTAATGATCAAAGAGTGTGATGCCAAGGGTCTTTGGAAGAATATAGCTAATGCTGAGATCTGCCCCCTAATTGTTCCCAAGGCTAGATTCATCTTTACGCCAGACTGAAAAATAGGAGAGGACTCTCCCAAGCATGAATTTTTAAGGATGCCATCTTCTGGTCTCACACCAAGCAATGCATGCCTTCCAAACCCTATGATATATCTTCCTTGTAACCACCTTCCTGGCATTCACCAGAGCAGACATCACTGGTCTCGAGATGCCATGATCTCCTAGAACCCTAGCCTCAATAGCCATGCCATCAAATTTAGCGAGTGTAAATTGGGGTAGAAGATAGGTCCTTGGGATAGTAGATTGGAACGGACCGGAAGCGTCCAGACCATCTACCACCAATGTTACTATCTTTGTGTACAAAGCCCTTCTGTGGCTAGAGCCACTAGAATGACCAAAACTACTTCTCCCCGTATCTTGCCTAAGAGATGTGGCAATAGAGGAACTGGGGGGGGAATGCAGAGGATTAGAGAGAACTGGGTCCAAGAAACTACCAGAGCATATACTCTGATCTTGAGAGGATTCTTTGCTCTAGACACAAACAGTTGCACCTTGTTGAACCTGAATGCCAACAGATCTACAGCCGGCGTCCCCCACCGCTTGCAGATCTGCAACAACACCTCAGGGTGAAGAGAGACTTTTCCCCTGGGTTTATTTGCTGGCGGCTGAGATAGTTTGCCTTCCAGTTCTCCACCCCCAGAAAAACTGCAGACAGAACCGGCACATGCTTCTCTGCCAAAGTTAGCACCTGGCTCATCTCCTGAGCCAAGCGGCTCTTGGTGCCTCCTTGGTGGTTGACATAAGCTACTGCTGTGGCATGGTCAGACTGAACCCTTATTGGGTAATCCTGTAATCTGACTGTCCGGACCGTTCGAGCCAGACGCACTGCCTGCCGCTCTAGCACATTGATGGAAAAAAACTATTTTCCAAACTACAGGAAGAAAAGATTTCCCCTGCATCAGATTTAGATCAACAACCAACTGCGGCTCAGCCAAAACTTGGGGGGATAAAGACAGGGGTGCCTTTTGTCCCTCACCTGCCAAAATTGAACCTTCAAGGCATAGACCTTTCTTGAAGGGAGAAAAAGCTTTGTTTGGGCCGGGTTTTGAACTAGTCCTAAGTACTTCAGACACTGAACTGATTACAAAGCCGACTGACATTTATGATCCAGCCCAGGTATTCCAAGAATTGAACTGTGAGAGCTACGCTCTGTTTCAGACCATGCAGAGGCTGATCCCTGAGCAAGATGTTGTCTAGATAACCCAAGATCAAGATCCCTTGACACATTAGAAGGCCCAATACTAGTGCCAGAGATTTTTTGAAGAATGGGGGAGCTGTTGCAAGCCCGAGGGGCAGCGCCACAAATTTGGAAAGGACGATCTTCTATCGCACAACGCAAAAACCTTTGATGAGGTTAAAAGATTGGAACATGTATAGTAGGTATGCATCCCTTAGGTCTTTGGATGCAAGAAAAGTCTCCTACCTGGAGTGGATTGATTCCATTCAAAAGGACCGAACTGAAAGACAATGGTTCAAAGCCTTTAGGGTCCACGATAGGCCTTATGCCCCCGTTCGTTTTTTGGAACCGTGAACAGATTTGAGTAGAATCATGTACCCACCTCTAAAATCCCCCCTTGAAGCCTCAAGTAGTCTAGTGTCTGAAACTGTAAGCTCTTTTTTTTTTTTCTTTATAGAGGATCTGAGAGAACGCTGGGTCTTAAAAACTGATGAGGAAGAGAGGCTCGTAATTCCAGCCTGTATCCTCGAGACACAGTGGAGTTGACCCACTTGTTATAAACCAGTGTTTCCAAAACTTTCGCAAAGTACAGCAGCCTTCCCCACCACCCGAGTGGGTGGGAGCGTCTCTTCAAAAGGAGAGCTTGGCACCAGCCTTAGAGGATTTCTGGACCAAAGGCCTTTTCTGGCCCTGATTTTGAGGCTTGTCTCTGGCCCTATTTGCCTGCTGTTGCTGAAACTTCCTAGGGGCTGAAAAATTTGAAGAAGCAGTCCCGAGCTCTTAAATGAAGGCTGCATGACCTTCCTCTTAAGGGGAATAGGAGAACTCTTTCCCCAGGTGATTTTATGGATATATTTATCCAGATCTTCACCAAATCATTCTCTCTGAAAGGGAAAGCCAGCTAACAACCTTTGGCAAGGCAGTTCAGCCGACCAATTTTTCAACCACAAAATTCTGCATATATGCACAGACAAGGCAAACCGGGAGATTTGCTATATTGCGTCTTGAAGGGCATCTACAGCAAAGCACAAAGCCCAAGACAAATCTACCATATCCTCAGCAGAATCATCCTCCTGACTAGACCTATTACACGTTTAACCTAATCCTTTATGAACTGACAAACTCCAATTGCTGCAACTGCGGGCTGAATGGCAGAACGAGGACGAAAAAATTAAGCCCTTAATAGTGACTCCAATTACATCAGAGTCTTTAAAGACCTGTGCATTATCCACCGGACAGGTTAAACTCTTATTCAAGGACTATACCACTGCATCCACAGCTGGCATGCTCCATTTGCTTTACAACCTTTTCCTCCATAGGATATAAGGAGAACCTTTTGGGAGGAACAAAAATTCTGTCTGGGTGCTCCCAACCAGAATACACCATTTGCTCTAATAGTGGGTGAAACGGAAAAGCCTGCGCCTTATAGACCTCAAAGAGAAACAAAAGGGTCTCAGATTTTTACAGAAGGTAACTTAAATGCAGAACTAACCATCTCTGTAAGAGTGGATAAGAAGTTTTTGCGACTGGGAAGCTGACAAAATCTGAGCAGCTTCAATCCCTGATTCTGCAGAGGCAGAGTATTCTGCCTGAGCATTAGCTAGATTATTATTACACCTTCCAACTCGTCAACCCATTCTTGCTCCAACACAGGAGGATTAGGGTAGGGGGATTGCTCATGCTTTTTACCACCCAGTGTGACTGAAGCAATCCTACCAGCCATTTTATTTTCTAAACCAGCCAGAGCTGAGGATAGATCGTTCTTAGTAACATATGCAGAGGCAGATGCGCTGGTAGTAGCCACAAAGCCAGACAAGCAGCAGGGTCCAGATTGCCTGGTTGCCTCTGGTCTTCCAGGGGAATTATTACAATAGAGCTACACTACCTTCTTCAGGGCCTGCTGGTGGAACGTGCTCCCCCTACTCTGCTTTCTGGAAGACAAAGCTTGCTATAAAGTGAAAGTAGCTGGGCTTGTATGCACACAAGTCCCCACAATATTCCCCCTGCAAGACTCTTAATTCAGCATCAAGCATGTATTATAGTCTCACAAACTATGCAAAACATAAATGTGAAGCTGCCAGCATCCAGGATTTATGTGCCCTAAAAGGAATAGACTGCTCTGTGTCCTTTCATGCAGTCTCAGCCCTCCCGTCGTCAGACACCTCACTGATCCGGCCCCCGTGGCTTCCTGATATCACTGGGCATGCGCTGCATTGCCACATGCACGTTTCATGCGTGTGCGCTCACGGAACACGAGTGCCAGTGAGCCTGACAAGTGGGAGGAAAATGAGATGCATGCAGAGACCCAGGACAAACCGGGTGCAGAGCTAGTCCACTTTCTGAAACGCCCTCTAGTGGCTGAAGAGGGAAGGCACAATCTTATTTCAAAAGAAAAGAAAAAAAAAAAAAAAAAGACAGCCAGACATGTTGCAAGGGAGAAAGTAACATAACATGCTCCTGATAAACAGGAGCTACACAGCAAAACTGCTGCAGGACTCTGACACAAGTCAGGGGTCCAAAATTTACCTATAATGGCGGGCTTTGTCACCTAAGGACTGGGTACCCTTTTTCATTAGAAGGGTCCACTCCCTTGGACCGGTACAGCACCCTGCCTGAATTGCCTTAGTTCTGTAGTACCCAGAATTCCATTCCGCAGGGTCCAGCGCCCAAAAAGGACTGCATTACAGGCAAAACTTTACAGAGTCTTCTGTCTTCTTTGCAAGGCTCGGGTACCATTTAATTTAGCCATCCAAAAGAATCCGATAGACCAGTCCCCTAATTGTCAAGCAAATTGGCTTGGGACCATAAAAACTTAGGGAGCGCTTAACAACCATGCCCATCACCTTCAAGACACTTACTGTATGGGATGGGATTATATAGAGGGGGACTTTGTCAATTTTTTTTGGTCTGCCAGTGTCCATCTATAGGTGGCGCAAAACCCAGATAGTAGTGTACATAGCCTGCTCCATGTTCCATGATGTACGATAAAAAAAAAAGTCAAATCAACCCCTAGGTGTCTTTGGCTGTGTTTTTCTGAACACAAACTGCACGTCTGAGGTGAACAGGGGCCATAGAAAACATTGGGTTTTCTATGGGACTTGTTCACATCACATTTGTGGTGGTGTGTAGAAAAATGCAGCTCAAAAGATGTGGCGTTATCAGGAGAGCAGAAAAAAACAAAGCTCATCTGCTCCCTCATTACTCATTTAGCGACATTTTGCTCCTCTCTCAAGACAGATTCTGTAGCGTTTCAGTTAGCAAGGGAGCAACACCGTAGGAGTCAGCGAGTTATCTGACATGACTGAAGACAGAACAGGCAGTTAAGTGCATTAATGAGGGTGAGGGTGGGGGGGGTGGTCGAGGGTGGCACCATTTGACTTACAGTGGATGGAATTGGGATGTGATTTTTTTCAGTGGAGCCTAGGTTTTACAGAAGGCCATCAGCTTTTTTAGTTATCAGTTTAGTTAACAGTAAAGGCCAAAGCAAATAAGAGCACTGTGACCCTTGCGCTATAGGATTTTTTTTTTAGGTTACTTAATTTCATAATTACCCCTAAAGGATAGTTATTTTTTATGTTGCCCATAAAACACTGGTTAAGTCCACCAGTTTGAAGACTTTCTCCACCCAAAATGATTTATTACAGTGACGTGGAAAGGAAGGCCTGTGATCGTCTTGGCTGAAGCACAGCTTTGCTTAGCTATGGCTGGCCACTTCACTTGTTGACCTTTGGGAAGTGTTGGCAGGTATCAAAAACCCCACTGCCTAATGACCAGCCAATCCAATCCCTAAACACCCTGAATGACGGAGGAGATACATAATGCAGGCAATATTTCACATACATCAGCTATACAGTTAGATAGGTTAACACTGGGTACACCCACATGCACCATAGTATAGGAACTGGGGCTGCCATGTTGGTCAACCTGTGTAGCAACTACCTTCAGCAATATTTCAGTTGCTTATACCTCCTACCTCATTTGGGGAGTACAACTGTGAATAAAGAAAGGGATTTTACTGGGGCACACTAATTAAGGTTGAACTTCGCTCTCGTAAATACAATACTCTAAGCAATATTAAACAGGAGTGCTTCTTTACTGTGTAACAAAAGTGGGAACACTAAACCGCACATGCTTTTTAGGGTAGTTTATTACCTGTATATCCAGCGGGCTGTCAGCTGTGGAGGGTGGAGGAGACTCTTCACAAACCGCCAGGCTTCGAACTAGCTTTAACTTTGAACTCGACTAAAGAAAGTCAATTTACAACAGAACTGCAGGTCAGGAGCAGTGAAGCTTCAGGCTACAGAGCAAACTGCATTCAGCTTGACAAAGTCCAGAAGCGTTTCAATTGCATAACAAAAATAGCACAGGCAAAAAAAGAAAAAAAACAAAAAAACAACAAAACAAACAAACTAAAAAAACACTCCATACACTAAAAAGTAGAATGATTACCGCAGGCAACAAAACGCAAGGGAAAAAAAAAAATAATAAAAAACGGTGCATTAATGCCGAAACTGCACACAAAAACCATATAGCATGCCAGCAATAAAGACAGCTACTATACCTTTGACCTTTTTCCTGTCTGCCCCAAAGGCTGCACTGGTCGCTAAAAAGAGTGGGCACAATGACAATTCTTATTAACAGCACAAAGCCTTCAAAATAGAAGTTTTATAACACAGGCAAACGCAAGTATTAAAGTTGATCTTATCACCGTACATAAAACATATACATCATTTACTGAAGAAATTAAAATAGATTATTATTATTATACAGGATTTATATAGCGCCAACAGTTTGCACAGCGGATTTTCCATCACAGCTATTAAATATCCAACGTTACCAAAAGACAGACTATTTTTTTTTTACTTTTAAATGTCATCTAACTCCATTGTTAGTCGTTTATAAGTCTTCTGCAAGGGATCGTGACAAAACAAGAAAAAAGGACTAGAAACAAATGCTGCAAGCATTGCTAAGAAGAATGGGAGATGGTTGTGGGCATGTTTCCCTTAATCAAGACGAAAATCGGCATCTATTAAGTCTGAATTGGCCTGACGTGTGACTATATCCTTAGATATGCATGTTAAAATCAAAAACATCAACAAAAGCAAATTTCCAGCAACAAAAGATCTTTTGCATTAAACGGCTTTCAGTAAAGATTCATTAATCAGTTAATGTGTCCATTCTATCATTCCCTTTTGTCCCTTGCTTTCATTTATTAGGTCTCCTGCATATACTTAATACTTTTTATTGAATATATCGCCAATTAAAAATAACATTTACTAGCTAAATATCCTTTCACAAGATCTAAATACAGTATATCAAATATATTGAACTTTAATAACTATATTTATTATATTATAATACTATGCAACTCCCGCTCTTCTGTTTCTGGAACATTTTATTGTTTTACACAAACAAATTTTTAATTTTTCCTGGGAGACTTAAAGGTATTTTTTTTTACATAATTGTCTTTTTATTGGAAAAAAAAATAGATTTTTTAGAACACAGAAGTAAATTTTATAACCATAGGGGTATATTGCTAAAGCTATAGAGTTTCCAATAAAGGTGATAAATATGGATTTAGACTCGATTCACACCAGCGCGACTTGTCAGCCTGACAAGTCGCGGTCCATTGACTGCTACAGGACCCGTTCTAATAGGAGCGACACAAGACGCTCCGACTTAGAAAAAGGGTCCTGTACTACTTCGGGGCGACCTCGAAGCGACTTGCATAGACATTATATGAAGTCCGTGCAAGTCGCGGTGCACTGGACTTCACATGCCGCCCCCGAAGTAGTACAGAGTCGTGTCGCCATAGTGTGAACCGACTCTTAAAGAGAAACCTATTTTATCATATGGACATATTATTGACATATTATTGAGGGTGAAAGGTCTGTTTGAAGAAACTGACTTTTAAAAATGTCAAAGTAGTGGTGAGCAATGTAAAGTAGGGCTTGCTATACACGGTGCAAACTTTTTCTCTTCAACCCTGGGTTGCATGAAATAAATTTGAAAGATTCCATCATCCACACAGAGCGCTGAAAGGGACATCAGCAATAGTCTACCAGCGGGGGAAGCAGTCTCAACCAGGAGAAGACTGATTATCGCTAGCAGCTATAGCAGCCACTAGCGATGATTGCAAGAGAATCCGGCAGGCTGGTTGTACCCAAGTTGATCTATCAACTTGGTAAATTCAGCCTGCCCATTAATAGTTTGTATGCCCAAGATTCAAACCTTGTATGGTCGGCGTTCGTATTTTAAAGGGAGATGAGAGAGGAAGGGAATGCGGTTTGGAAAGATAACGAGTTTGGGGGAGGGGATCAGTCTCAAGTGCAAAGTTATTATGTTTCATATAGTTATAAATGTATTCTAAACGGATGGCCAAGGGTCCTAATTTATTTAATGTTGGTCCACAAGACTATGCCATCATGCTACAAGCTTCTCCATGAGATGAGCATCATTTACACGGGAGTACAGATCTATCTGTGTGGGTGTCTTAGTTTGTTTCCACTTGAGGACCACAAGACTTCAGACTGCGATGAGGATGTGCCGTATTTTCAAAATGGAGATTCTTTTGGGGTGGGAGCCCTAAAATAAAGGTGCAGAAATCTAAGGGGGTTTCATTCCCTGACCGACCATTAATGATATTTAACCAGTACCTATTTCAGAGTGCATCATAATAGTAGATAAAGTTCTATAAAAAGGAAAACAAAAATATTCAACTATCTCCCCACCCCTTCTATAAAAAGGAAAACAAAAAACAAAAATATATTTGAAGAAAAAAAACAAAGAAGAGAAAGGACATTTAAAGCCAGCTTCTTTTCTTTTCCAGCTGGCACCTTCTGTTTTGCTCCTCTTTTTATGTTGGATAATGATTTTTTATTTTTTTTTTGACTGTTTTGCTGCATTATGCATTCAATGAAGCAAGAATCACCGGCAAGCGCCGGGGAAAAAAAATAAAGTGATAAATGTTGGTGCTTATCGGGACACTTTTCTCAAATTTATACTAATTCCACAGGCTTGATGTGTCAATTCTGAAACCGCCGCCAGAGAAAAAGAAGGACACTTCCTATATTGCGTTGAGAAATGATATGCTGTCGTATTGTGAGGTTTTCAAAAATGTTACAGAACGTACTCTCCTGTGGAGCTGCTTACAGTAGCAGTACGCATAGACTGACGATTCAGTATTTCTCAGGCGTTTTGCTATAAAAATGTCCCAGGAGTCAAACAAAATACAGTACAAGCAAGAGAAGCACGGACTCTGCAAAAAAAGTAATTATAATACGAACCCTGCTCGTATTCAGACTTGTGCATTGGACACACAAGCTGGCTTTCTCATAGCCAGCACCCCACAGGGTGTCAACGCTGACCGTTGCCACTACAGAGAGTATCGAAAACAAAATGATGAAGTGTAAAAGTCATCTCTCTGCAGATTGGCTCCAGGAGTGTCTTGGTGCGTGAACTGCCTGGAGAAAAAAAAAAAAGTGACAACAGAAAAGGACAAGGCTTCATAATTCCCCTGCAAATCCACCCTTGATTGGATGTATTCCCGACGAATTCACAGAATCCCTGGTGTCTATAGCCTGCCCTGATCTGAATATTACATAAATCCAGGTCTCCGTTTCAAAGCGTGACCTTTGAGTGGCTCGATAATACTTTGAACACCTGCACAAAACACGACAATGTGCTACAAAGCCCGGATTATCAACTCCTCTGCAGATAAAACATTGGCATCCAGAGAGCAGGGATTTAGCTAGAAACTTGTGTGCGTGTTTTCAGAGCGTAGTATGCGTTTATTGTAACCTAAAAGTCATTTTTAACCACACCTTTGGCTGTTTACCTGCTTGCTGTTTTAAGAAAATGGCAAATGCGTACGCTATTGCCATTTAGAAGCTAAATCAGTGACAGCAGCGCTAAAAAATGATTAATTCATCAATAACATTAAATAGATTTAGCGTTCTACATACTGTCATTTTCTCTGGGTGTTGGGTATATTTTTGCATAACTCTTCATGTCCAAATATATTATTCACTCATTCTGTAGTGTTCTCTACCATTATTATGATTGTTATAGCCTTTATATATATATATATATATATATATATATATATATATATAGAAAGTTTTTCTCTCCAAAATACTCCTAAGGAAGCAGATATGACCTTGAAACATGTTGAGAAAATATGGTGCATGCTTTACCAATTTGTTGTAATAAAAATTATATTTTTGACTATCCCTGTGTCGTTGTCCATGTAGGTACCATTAAAGGCCATAGGCCTCTAAATATATATTTTCCATAAAAACATGAAATAGTTAAAGATTTTGAAAAGAAAGGTAATCCTAACAGATTGCAAATCATCTACTTTCTCAAAAAATTAAAAAAAAAGCCAAATGTCCACTAATTCCCATAAAAAAAAATAAGAGCATCCATGATCTGATTGTTATAAGGGAGAACGGTGCCCGGAGAGGTCACAGCCAGGCATTGCTGTCAGTCAATTCTGGGTCCAACCTGGCCCCCCACCCCGAGTCACCTTATCGCCCAAAGTATGAGGAAGCGATTTACAAAAGCTAGGGGTGCAGGTTTCAGAGGATCTTTTAACTCCATAGAGGTCTTTTTTTTTTCGACCTACACCAGGCCAAGACCCTCAGTTTCACCCCCAAAGGAGGTACTGTCCTGCCCCTCCACAACACAAATGAATGACCTGCAGGTTTTGTGGGATAGTTACAATCCATACAGTTTCACGCTATGGAATCGCTTTCTATTCTTTGACTGAGTGACGCTGTGATATCCTGTCCCAAATTGAATTTATGGAGGAGATCTTTATCCAGTGTAAGTCTTAAACGGTCATTAAACCCACATCATAAAAAATGATCAAATGTTGTATTACATGTTATTCACACTCAGTCACTATGAGAATCGTTTTCTGCATTCTGCAAAATACCTGGTTGATCCGGCTCTTTCTACATGCTGTTCATGTCCCCAATTCAGCAAGTAATTTTGCAGATGTAGTGGCAACTCTGAAAATGTTCAGTTTACAGTGAGTTTCTATGCTGAGCATTTCCTACCCATCACATCAGAGAAGCCCACATGACTGTAGTCACACATGGGGGTGTATTGCAGTGTGGCAGACTGCCCACTCTCTCTCTCACCTCCTTCATGCCCATTAACTAAACACAATGGGGATGGGATATTACATGTGGATAAATGGAGGCTTCACCTCCCTCTTATTCTAAGACACAGGCTGAAGGGGCGTGACACATAAAAGATTTGATTTCTAATAAATATTTGTATGCCAATTTAAAAAACGTTTGATATTTATTTTTACGCCATATTCCAAAGACGGTTTTATTTTAAACATGTGACCAGTGGCAGAGGACTAGAAGCTCCTCCTGTTTAGGTTTCCCTGCATATAGGCTGGGAGAGAGCTGGGTCACGTGGCAGCTGTATATCAATTAGGAAAAAGGTAAAGAAGTTTTTTTTTTTTTTCCTAAAAAAACAACAGTTACGTCTTGCATATACAGAAATAGAAGGGACGATATAAATTGAACAGTGTGTGTTTAGTATCACTTTAACCTCTGAAGCGGGACATGATTATTTCCTGCATGTAATGGGTCATTGGGATCTGGTAAGCAGCATATGCTTATCTTCTTGGATCACAGGTGCATGGATTAGTTCTTGAACACTTGGCTGCTATTTTCTTTGGAGTCATCATAAAAACTTTGTATACCTTTACTGCAAATGCACTTTCTTGGATTTTCTTATGGAAATCAGTAGACATTTGGTGTTTTATTTTTTTTTTTTTAAAGAGGATAATTTGAAATCTGTTTTTAGAATTAATTTGCTTTTCACAGTCTTCTTTAACTATTTAATGTTATTGATGAATTAATCGTTTTTTTTTAGCGCTGCAATTTTGATACACATTTTATGGGTTTAAAATCATGAGCCTTTCATGCTAACTGTTTATATGCATTACCAACCTGAGTGCAGCGATTTTTCGATTATTTTTTAAATCAGCAAGAGCGGTCAGCATTCTCTTCTGAACATCTGCCATAATACTAAAAACCAATATGTAGTTGCACTTAATGGATTGTTTACATAGCTGTCCATATTATACACCTATTGTTAATGATTGCCTATCAAACAGATACATTTCAAGCTGGCCACACAAGCGATTGGACAATCTCTGCATTGATTGCCAACACGTATGCAGTATGATGTCCTACCCAAAATAATCTAATTAGCATCCAAACAGGTAATCCTGCGCAGTTTAAGTTGCTGGTCAATATATAAATGCATGGTCATGTTAAGCAAAATCTATTTGCCTGTAACCATCTTGGACCCAGCCGGTAGACAGCTGTCCTGATCCATCCCGCCATTAGTTTTTTCAGGCAGATCTGAACAAAGCTCATCAATGTTGGTTTATTGCTGGGCAGCAACGCCACAAACTGATAATGCTCCTCTCTCACAGCAAAGCGGGGAAAACTATGGTGACTGGCACATATTGGAATGTGAAGGTAGGCATCCTTGATATCCATAGAGGCGAGGAAATCCCCCTGATGCAGGGATGCCACCACCGTTCGAATGGACTCCATTCTGAACTTCTGTACCCACAGGAAGCAGTTTAGCGCCTTAAGGTCTAGGATTGGACGCACTTTGCCTTCCTTCCTGGGAACTGTGAACAGGTTTGAGTAAAAACCCTGAAAACGTACCGAGGTCGGAATTGGGACAATCACCTCTTGAAGGAACAGGTCTTGTACTGCCCCAAACAGGCCCTGCAAGCGGTCTGGGGACAGGCGCAAGTTGGAAGGAAAAAGCCTTGCCAGGGGACAAGAGCAAAACAATCTTGTAGCCAGACCGAACGACTTTGTGGACCCATTGTTGTCTTGCACGTGGGAGGTCCACGGGTCCGGAAACCAGCGAAGACGTCCCACCCCCGATGCGGGTGAGGGCGCACCTTCATGCAGAAGGAGCCTTGTCCACGGGTCTGGAGAAGCCCAATCTTGGCTTGCCAAACCAGGATCGTTTTGATCCTCCAGAAGAGGCCCTCTAAGTTTTCAAGCCTGAGGGATGAAAAAACGTACGAGATGAAAAGGAAGGCCCACCTCTACGATGAGGTTCCTTGCCCTTAGTAGTCTGTGGAAGAAAAGTACTCTGCCTCCCCCCCTGTGAGACCCTTAATGCTGTCATCCGGGGTCGCTCTAAGCAGGCGATCTTCTTGAAAAGGAAGATCAGTCGAGGCCTTTTTTGAAGTCTGATCCACAGAACAGCACTTGAACCAAAAGACCCACCGAATGACCACTGCCAAAACAGGCGAGCCGCATCCAACGAAGCATCACAGAAACTGAAGCCCCTGGACCAGCTGGGTCTGCCAGCTCGGCAAAGGCAGGGTGAGCGGTTTCCCCTCCAGTTCACGGTGTAGGAGCTTAGCCCACTCAGTCAGAGTTTGCGAGACTAGGGCAATGGTGAATACCGGCCTCATTGCAGAACCAGCCAGAGTGTACACAGTGCGGGCCACAGCCTCCGCCTTCTGGTCAGTGGGATCCTTTAAGGCCGGGGACTCTTCAACCGAATCATGGTAGCCTTGTTTAATCTGGAAACTGGAGGGTCCACTACCGGTGGCACAAGCCACTTCTTAAGAAGAGACTCCTCATAGAGACTCCTCATAGGGGTTAACACCAAGTAAAGCGCTTAGAGACCACACGAGGAACGCTTTTGGTCATCCCCCACTCTTTAGCGACAATTCTGTCAAAATAGGCAGGGAAAGGAAACACCTTTGCAGCATTGGATGGCTTGCGAGTGCCAAAGGGCACCTGCACCTCCGTCGCAGCTTCAGCAGCGTCCTAAATCTTCAGCTGCGTCCTCCATCTTCAGAGTTTCATGTACCAATACAATCAGTGCATCCACCAGCACCTTTTCGTGTGCGGCCACAGACTTGGAGGAATCCTCCACACTATCAGAGGATTTCAGGTGCGTGGTTGTAAACCTAGCAGGGTGACCCACGTCCACAGCGGCCAAAGCAGATTCAGGATCTGATGAGACCGATGTGGCAAGGGAAGGAGGGGGCGCTTTTTACTAGCCCATCGCTCGCAAGCAACCTTCACTTGGGACACAAAGTACTCCAGAACCGCTATCAGTGCATGGATGGATGGTTGGGACCCAAAGGACCCCACAGCCTCAGAGAGGGGATCAGGTGGGGAAACATGCTCCAAAGGCTCCATGAGTTACCAGGGGGACCCCACAAAAAGTGTAAAACACTGCTAAGGGACAACCCCAACCGCACTGGCAGCACCACCCGGTCGCCAGGCACAAAGCACCAAGCGATCCTCAGCAAAGAGTGAGAGGGACCCCACCCGACTCACCACCCACAGAAACAGGCACCTGCAGCCATCAGGAGAATCTGAACTACACGTGCGGCGATCCGAAAGTACAATGATCCAAAAGTAAGCACCAGGGCATGAGGAGGGGCTACCACCACTGAAATCGCCACCCACGGGGCTCAATCGTCATGGCCGCCGCTATTTCCAATGGCAAACCAAAATAAAATAGCCGCTGGATTACACAAACATGGCCGCCGTGTATAGAAAACAGAGGCTACAACTAAAATGGTGACACCACGAGGCTCAGAGGGACCCAGAAGGGTGACCCGGCCTCAAGGACAGATCCAGGCAGAATGAGGGCCCTGGCAGGAGCCCCCACCAGGTACAACCCCCCGCCCCCCCCCCATCGCCAGTTAGCGCCCTACCCCGATCCCAGGAAAGTGGTCAGACCCCCCAAACAGCCCCAGCAAGGGGGGGGCAGGATGAGGGACTTTGCAAGGGAAGGGGGGAAACCCGGGGTCCGACTGTCCCAAGGAGGGGCCCATGTCCACCCCAAAACCCTTCAGTGGGAGAGGGTGGACAGCTGCTGACCATACCGCACCGCTCCAGACTGAACCCCTCTCCATCTAAATGGGGGGGGGGTGTCGGCCAGGAGGAATGATGCGACTGGGGCTGAGACCTGGTCATATGCAACCTCATGAGATGTTTATCTAGCAGGCCAGCCCAGTTCAGTGCTGCTATGTTGCGGCCAACCTAGCCCAGAGGCAAGGTCTGTGCACGCTTGCTGGCTAGAGTGGGGTGACAACTGGACCTAGATTATCCAGCCCGTCACCCGGTCCGGCAGTTGACTGTACATCTCACAGGAAAATATCCAGGAGGAAAACATTTTCTATCTAAAAAAAATTTGCCAGGACCAAAGATCCCAGTAAGGAAATAGGTCCTTACTCACTAGGCAGAAAAAAAACAAACTGTGTGGCTATAGCAAAAAAGGAGTATACCCCCTGGGACTGCCCACGGGTGTAGCCAGAATTCTTTTCTGCCTAGTGACCTACTCCTGTAGGAGGCAGTATAACCCAATGGTTATGAATATCAGGAGCTGTGTCCGTCAATTAACAAAAGAGAAAGTCATTTTCCAGTTTTTTGGACCTAATCTCTACGGACGGAGGTAAAAGGATGTACATCCGTTACATCTTCCTGCCCATAAAAAGTTAGAGAGTTTCTTCAGTCATATTTTAAAAAACAAAGTCAGCAGCTATAGAAACTGTAGCTGTCGTCTTAATAGACCCATTTACCTGCCCCTGGGTCTAGTGGTGTACTCACCCCGCTGGTTTCTTCACTGGACCTTGGCCACCAGCATACTAAGTTTGGGTAGCTGGCTGCGGCAGCTTATGGCTTCACAGCCGGCTGTACCATCTGATTGGTCCCACAGTTTTCTGGGATCTGACAGGTCCCAGAGGGCTGCTGGGGGAATCCGAACTTCCACTCAGAACGCCACAGCGATCTGACTGGAAGTGGGGGAGCAGGTACCTGTCAAAACCAAGTCCCCCCCCCCAAAAAAAAAAAAAGTGCCAAATGCAAAGGGGGGGGGGGGTTCAAACTGAACTTCCCCTATTGGGGGAGGTTCCGCTTTAAGCTCAGTTTTCCTCCACATAAAGATGAAGAAAAGACAAACACTGGAGCAGACAAGGCCAGCCTGCTCTAATCCAGCAGGAAATCTGTAAAAGGCACTTTAGAGCTTATAGGTTTCAACTCCCTTTAGAGTGTAAGCTCCATGGGCAGGGCCCTCCTATTTCTTCTGTACTGAAATCGAACTGCCGCCTTCATATTGTAAAGCACTGCGTACACTGTTTTGGCTATATAAATCCTGTATAACAATACATTTTAAGACAGACATTTCACCATTGTCATGAGGAATGGTTACCCCATACACAACAATGGCCTTCCTTAAACTATTAATGGGAAACTCCAAGTAATATACAAATCTCAAAAACATGCCAAATGCACAGCTATTTAGTTAGGCCTAATTTGGATTTTTGGACCAGCAACAGGAAATAAAAGATGCTTTAAACAAGGTCTGCATTCCAACCATCATGCAGAATTCAAATAAATCCACCAGTCCATTTTACCAAAGTTAACACATTTCCATGTTTTAGTAGACCCAAACAAATGCAAAATAACACCTAAACAAAAGAACAGTTAAAGTGGAACTTTAGTCAGAAAATTAAGTCCAGCTAGATCGATAGATTCAGGCTGGCCCATTTTGCAGGTAAAACTATGTAAAACATTAATGTAAAACATTAAAACTAAGGGTCTATACGAATCAGAATCCAGTAATACACAGTTTCACCCTGCTCTGCACATGCTCAGTTGCTCTCCCATTTCAGGCATTTTTAGACACTGCTGAGTTTGTAGAGACGATCTGCGGACAGTCTTAAAGCAGAATTAAACCCTCCCATCCATTACAGCCAATGAAGTTCCTTCTGTTTAAACTTCAACTGCACATGTGATCAGTTATGACTCCAGCCGTTTGATTGTTTGACAGTTTGGTTGAGAAATGTGACAGTTCCTAATCCCACCATTCCATGAATTCAACAGTTTTCAATTGGTAAATCAATGGGTTTAGTTCCACTTTATGATTCAATGCGGTTTGAGGGCTTGGGATCTGCAAAATGGCAGCCTCCAGCAAGAAGCAAGTGGTTAAAGCAAGTAAAGTTCTACTTTAACCAATTAAGGACCAGGCCAATTTTTGACACTTCTTGATTAAAAGTTAAAATCGTTATTTTTTGCTGGAAAATTACTTAGAACCCCCAAACATTATATATTTTTTTAATGTTAAAGAAAATGTTACGCCAAGTCAATAGATATCCAACATGTCAAGCTTCAATATTGCGCATGCTCGTGGAATGGCGACAAAACATTGGTACTTAAAAATCTCCATAGGTGACGCTTTAAAAATGTCCACAGGTTACCAGTTTAGAGTTACAGAGGAGGTCTAGGGCTAGAATTATTGATCTCGCTCTAACGATCACATGGATACCTCACGTGTGCTTTGAACACCATCGCGCGACTTGGGTATGCGTTCGCTTCTGCACACGAGCTCAGAGGGATGGGGAGCTTTAATTTTTTTTTTTTTCTGATTCATTTTACCTTTTATTTTTACACTGTCACTTTAGAATTAAAATTTTGTGAAGAATCAACAAGTGGGACACAATCATGAAGTGGAACGAAATTTATTGGATATTTCAAACTTTAACAAATAAAAAACTGAAAAATTGGGCGTGCAAAATTATTCAGCCCCCTTAAGTTAATACTTTGTAGCGCCACCTTTTGCTGCGATTACAGCTGTAAGTCGATTGGGGGATTGTCTCTATCAGTTTTGCACATCGAGAGACTGAAATTTTTGCCCATTCCTCCTTGCAAAACAGCTCGAGCTCAGTGAGGTTGGATGGAGAGCATTTGTGAACAGAAGTTTTCAGTTCTTTCCACAGATTCTCGATTGGATTCAGGTCTGGACTTTGACTTGGCCATTCTAACACCTGGATAGGTTTATTTGTGAACCATTCCATTGTAGATTTTGCTTTATGTTTTGGATCATTGTCTTGTTGGAAGACAAATCTCCGTCCCAGTCTCAGGTCTTTTGCAGACTCCATCAGGTTTTCTTCCAGAATGGTCCTGTATTTGGCTCCATCCATCTTCCCATCAATTTAAACCATCTTCCCTGTCCCTGCTGAAGAAAAGCAGGCCCAAACCATGATGCTGCCACCACCATGTTTGACAGTGGGGATGGTGTGTTCAGGGTGATGAGCTGTGTTGCTTTTACGCAAAACATAACGTTTTGCATTGTTGCCAAAAAGCTCAATTTTGGTTTCATCTGACCAGAGCACCTTCTTCCACATGTTTGGTGTCTCCCAGGTGGCTTGTGGCAAACTTTAAACGACACTTTTTATGGATATCTTTAAGAAATGGCTTTCTTCTTGCCACTCTTCCATAAAGGCCAGATTTGTGCAGTATAAGACTGATTGTTGTGCTATGGACAGTCTCCCACCTCAGCTGTAGATCTCTGCAGTTCATCCAGAGTGATCATGGGCCTCTTGGCTGCATCTCTGATCAGTCTTCTCCTTGTATGAGCTGAAAGTTTAAAGGGGACGGCCAGGTCTTCATAGATTTGCAGTGGTCTGATAATCCTTCCATTTCAATATTATCGCTTGCACAGTGCTCCTTGGGATGTTTAAAGCTTGGGAAATCTTTTTGTATCCAAATCCGGCTTTAAACTTCTCCACAACAGTATCTCGGACCTGCCTGGTGTGTTCCTTGTTCTTCATGATGCTCTCTGCGCTTTAAACGGACCTCTGAGACTATCACAGTGCAGGTGCATTTATACGGAGACTTGATTACACACAGGTGGATTCTATTTATCATCATTAGTCATTTAGGTCAACATTGGATCATTCAGAGATCCTCACTGAACTTCTGGAGAGAGTTTGCTGCACTGAAAGTAAAGGGGCTGAATACTTTGCACGCCCAATTTTTCAGTTTTTTTATTTAACAAAGTTTGAAGTATCCAATAAATTTCGTTCCACTTCATGATTGTGTCCCACTTGTTGTTGATTCTTCACAAAAAATTACAGTTTTATATCTTTATGTGTGAAGCCTGAAATGTGGTAAAAGGTCGCAAAGTTCAAGGGGGCCGAATACTTTCGCAAGGCACTGTATATGGCTTTCTATGGTTCCTACCTCCCATGTACACAAGGTGCAACTATACGGCTTTCTATGGTTCCTACCTCCCCTGTACACAAGGTGCAACTATACAGCTTTCTATGGTTCCTACCGCCCATGTACACAAGGTGCAACTATACGGCTTTCTATGGTTCCTACATCCCATGTACAAAGAAGAACTGAAACTTTTTCCTGGTCCTACCTCTTCGGTACATAACCAGAAACTGGTAGCTTTGCCAATTTCCATGGAGATTTCCGCTAACCAATACAACATAAGACAGAGTTAAATTAACCACTTCAGATCCGGAAGGTTTTATCCCTTTAATGACCAGGCCATTTTTTGGGATACGACACTTCGTTGACAATTGCACGGTCGTGTGACACTGTACCCAAATAAACTTGATGTCCTTTTCCCCCATAAATAGAGCTTTCTTTTGGTGGTATTTGATCACAGAAAAAAAAAAAAAAAACAACTAAATATTATTTACTTATTGCTATAAAACACATCCAAAAAAAAAAAAAAAAAAAAAAAAGTTAAATATCATAATTTTTTCATCAATTTAGGCTAATATGTATTCCACTACATATTTTTCGGTTAAAAAAAAAATACTAATAAGTGTAGATTAATTTGTTTGCGTATAAGTTATAGCATCTACAAACTATGGGATAGATTTATGGACTATTTTTTTTATTGTTTCTACTAGTTTTTAAAAATCTTGGCGATCAGTGAATTTTAGCGGGACTGCGACATTGCGGTGGACAAATCTGACACTTAAGCGACACTTTTTGGGGACCAATGGCACCAATTCAGTGATCAATGCTAAAAAAACGCAAGATCCCTCTTCCTTTGTGACAGGCAGACCACCGTTCTGTCATTTCGCCAATCTGCATTTCCCGGCAGCCATTGCAGCCACTGGACCCGCTGATTGGCTCCCTCTGACCAATCACAGTGGAACCAGTGGCCCGCGTGCACCCCATGCATCTACTGGGCAGCTGGGCCGCCGTGCCACAGTATACATGCGGTGGGAGGTCTGGAAGTGGTTAATATATGGCAGATTGCTCAAGTTTGCAGTTGCCCGTTAAAAAAAAAAAAAAAATAATAATAATTTTTGCAGTTGCCACCAACAAACTAATATATTTGCTCAACAAATATCAGAAAATAGCAAAATCAATCTAGTTTAGGTGTCAAAACTATACCTTCATGTACAACGGGCTGACAAACACCCTGAAAAACCAAGATGGACTATTGGATATCACATCAACAGAACAGCAAACTTTTTGCTTAAGAGGTTATTCATAAACCACTTCATAACAATTGATCTCCTCGTCTTCCACTGCGTACACTGGTTCCTCCTGCTGACTCTTCAAGGTCACCACAGGGCACAGTGGTGATGTGGAGGTTGGCTAGTGAATTTCTACATGCAGTGCATGTAGGAACCAGAAATCTGGCACTCGGGACTTGTCAGTTTAAGGACCCTTTCAGACTTGTGCGACCTCAAAGTTGAGCGATTTTGACTGGACTTGAAGCAATGCCTACGTCTATGGACCTCAAAACGCATCAAAGCCAAACTGAAGCAGTTCAGGACTTCTTTGGAGTCGTGGCAACTTTAAATTGCACAGATATTACGGTACTCACTGGAAATCATGGAGTGTGACTGGTCATGCGGCTTTGCAGTCCCAAGTTGTGGGACAAGTCACACAGGTGTGAAAGGGGCCTAAAATGGCACTTTAGACAGAAAATTAAGTCCTGTTGGATCACTTCAGGCTGGCCCCTTTCCTAGGTATAGCTATGTAAAACATTAAGTGCCTATACGGTTTAAAATCCAATAATACATTTTCTTACCCTGCTCTGCACATGCTCAGCGGCACTGTGCCAAAAATGCAGAGGACGATCTGCTGGCAGCCCAAAGCTATACTGCCGCTCAGGGGCTCTGGGCTTCAGTAAAATGGCAGCCTCCAGCAAGATTAAACAGGAACAATGCTGATTGATGGGTTTCCATCAGTCCAGATTTGACGGATCGGATGTCAGCGGACATGTCTCCGCTGACATCCGATGCCCCATAGAGATGCATGAGGCATCCTTTCAGATCCGCCAAAATAAAAACCAGACAGGCAGTTCTGAACGGTCCACCTGTGTGAAAGGGGCCTTACAATGCCTCACAGGATGAGTAGTTCAGCAACAGCTGGAGGGTCGTAGTTCGAATATGGCTGATCATTAGCATATGAATGGGCTCAGGCGTGTTCGGATCATAGTCGCAACCCACCTGAGCAATCCCACCAGGAAGCCCTCACTGTGCAGAGGCGGCTTTGTGGCAGGCTTGCTCAGGTGGATTGGGACTACGATCCCGAACATGCCTGAGCCCATCCCTACATTAGAGCTCACCGACTAATCTTGATTTTGTATTTTCTGTACATAAAATTGTGTTTGGTTGATGTGCAGGGAGATAAAGAGAGGATCCACAGGGAGGCAGCACTACTAAGCAGCAGGCACAGTCTGCATCATTGATAATATGGCTGCCCCATTAACAACTACAAAAAACTATACAGAAACAAAATGTAATATATGAATATGCAGCAGTTGGATCATTTACAAATATTTGGCTATTTTTATAAATTAACTTTCCCCTTAAAAAGGAAGAACAAACAATAATAAAAGGGTAAAAAAAATAAAGTGTTAACAATAAGGCCCCTTTCACACAGGTGCCTCCGTAAAGAGGAATCCACTTGTTCAGCGGAGGATCTCTCCACTGAGCAGGCAGAAGACAGATCTGTGTCCGCTATGCAGAGTGGACACGCAGTCCGCTCTCCTCTATAGGACAATCGGAAGGAAAAAGACCGCCTGTACGTTTCCATCCAATCCGATCCACTAGACCAGGGATCGCTAAACTACAGCCCTCCAGCTGTCGCGGAACACGTCCCATTAGGCACTGTAAATGTCTGACATTCACAGACCTGACTAGGCATGATAGGAATTTTAGTTCCTGAGCAACTGGAGAGCCATGGTTTGGAGACCCCCCGAGAATAGACCACCATCCGTCTGTTTTTGGTGAACAGGATCGAATCGGATGATGGTGGATGCCAGCAGACATGCGCTATAGAAAACATTGAAGGGTCCAATCAAGTCCACTTGAAATACTGACACGAAGGAGTGATCTGATCACCCCTATGAAAGGGGCCTAAATAATTAAAGTGGAGTTCCACCCATTTTTGGAACTTTAGATCTTTGTAATCCCCTTTAAAATGGCTTTTACCAATGGAAACTTTTTTTTTTTTTTTTTTGCTAGTAAATACCTTAATTTCGGATTTATTCCTCCTCTCCTCACTTCCTGGTCCGATCGGCGATGACGTCATTCGGCGATCCGCAGTGTCTGCTGGGATGTATTCTATTCCAGAAATCTCAGTAGCTGTATCTGTACTGAGCCGTGCCTGCCCCGCCTCCGCCCCGCCTCCTCTCAATGAATTGCATTGTATGAATGTATTAAGGCTGTTCTCTGCCCAGCCTCCGGCCCGCCTCCTCTCAATACAACTCAATGAGAGGAGGCGGGGTGGAGGCGGGGCAGAGAACGGCCTTAATACATTCATACAATGCAATTCATTGAGAGGAGGCGGGGCGGAGGCGGGGCAGGCACGGCTCAGTACAGATACAGCTACTGAGATTTCTGGAATAGAATACATCCCAGCAGACACTGCGGATCGCCGAATGACGTCATCGCCGATCGGACCAGGAAGTGAGGAGAGGAGGAATAAAGCCGAAATTAAGGTATTTACTAGCAAAAAAAAAAAAAAAAAAGTTTCCATTGGTAAAAGCCATTTTAAAGGGGATTACAAAGATCTATGTATTCCAACCTATTAAAAATGGGTGGAACTCCGCTTTAAAGTGGTGCTTTAGAAACTTGGAGTAAAAACACCAAATACATAGCTGAAAAAAAAAAATGTATCTGCCAACAGATCTCTAAATTTTGGCAAACCATTATTGTGATGCACATCTGTCCTAGTCAGGACAATCACTCTGCTGCTTCCAGGTTTATAATTATGGTTTGCTGTGTCAGCTCTCTTATCATTGGACAAAGGTGATGTTTTGGACTAGAAGCAAAGAAAGGGTATAAGCTTTATTTAGTTTTTCATGTATCTGTATATAAAAGGTTTGCCTGGAGTTCCACCTTGTTTTACCTCCTATTCTTGAAAATTTAGGGGATTTAAAAAGTGGATGTAAACCCTCACATATACTCAGTGAAGTGAACAGCCTCAGATGATACACAGAGATGAAACCAATCCCCCTACATACGTTTAACTTGTTTATCTGCAGCCTTCTCTTCCCTACACCCCTTCAAAAGGGCAGAGTTAAAACCCTTCTGAATCTGTGAGAACAGAAGAGAGGTAGGAGAGGCTGCAGTTAGTGTGTAAGAGCTGATTGGAGGAAAGGAACACACCCCCTTCACACAGCAGGACAGTGTTGCTAATAGACAAGCTGTGTGCGGAGCTCCCTTCCCGACACAATTTTTATCTGGTGCCAGAAAACTTTTTAGAAGTGATTCACGCTGATAACAGAGGAAGGAAGCATCATGACACTAGAGCTTTGGAATGATATAAGAAAACACACTACAGATATAGGTGCTTTGCTCAGTTTTCACAACCACTTTAACCACTTGCCGACCACCCGCCGCAGGTAGGCTGGCTCGGCCGCGTAAAATGACATAGCCCTACTTCAGTCACACGCGTGGAGTTGGGGCAGCGAGCGCACGTCGCCGGTGGCTAACTCCCACCCCCACTAGGCAGCGGGAAGCCAATCCACGGGACAGGCGGCCGCGATTGCCGCCGGGCACCCGCGATTGCTCCCCGCTGAGAGAGGACAGTCAGCTGTTGTAAACACAGGTGACCATTCTCCTCTCTGAATTGATCACAGAGCACCTGCGATCCTTCTATATAGGATCACAGGTCTATGGTCATTTCACAAGTCCATCCCCCACACAGTTAGAAAACACTCCCCTAGGCTCACACTTAACCCTTTGATCACCACTGGGTTAATCCCTTCCCTGCCAATGTCATTACTACGGTAACAGTGCATATTTTTAGCACTGATCACTGTAGTAATGTCACTGGTCCCCCAAAAGTGTCAAAAATGTCAGTTAGGGGTCCAATCTGTCAGCCGCAATGTCGCAGTCCCACTAAAAATCACAGATCGCCGTCATTACTAGTAAAAATAAAATAAATAAATAAAAATTACATAAATCTTTCCCCTAGTTTGTAGACACGATAAGGTATGTAGTTTCGTGGGACAGAGCTTACCTTCCGCCTTTTAAGTACAGCAGCTGGTCGGCAAGTGGTTAAATTTACTGAATAAGCTATAGTTTTATTTTAAAATCATTGCATGGTCTTTTTTTTTTTTAAATACGTTATACTTACCTCCTCTGCGCAGTTGGTTTTGCACAGGGCAGCCTGCATCTCTCTTCTTGGGTCCCTCTTCGCTGCTCCTAGCCCCTCCCTCCTGTCAAGTGCCCCCACAGCAAGCAGCTTGCTATGGGGGCACCCGAGCTGAGCTGCAGCTCCATGTGTCCATTCAGACACGGAGCTGTGGTTCGGTCCCGACCCTCTCAATCTCCTGATTGGGGTGACTGATTGACAGCCGCGGGAACATCTCAGCCAATCAGGAGGGAGAGTCCCGGATGGCCTAGGGAATCTTAGACATCGATGGAAAGAGATGGGGCACAGGTAAGTATTAGGGGGTGCTGGGGAGGCTGCTACATACAGAAGGCTTTTTATCTTAATGCATTAAGGAAAAAAACCTTCTGCCTTAACTCCTTTTAAGTATAAAACTATTCTATAGACTTCATTTCACCTTCCCAGTGTAACAAAGTGACTTTTAACCACTTAAGCCCCGGAGGATTTTCCTGCTAAAAGACCAGGGGGTATTTTGCGATTCGGCACTGCGTGACTTGGACAATTGCGCGGTCGTGCGACGCTGTACCTAAACGAATTTGACGTCCTTTTTTTCCCACAAACAGAGCTTTCTTTTGGTGGTATTTGATCACCTGTGCGATTTTTTGATCACGCGCTATAAACAAAAAAAGAGCGACAATTTTGCAAAAATAGCAATATTTTTCACATTTTTTTATATGAAATTCCCAAAAAAAAAATGTAAAAATCAAAATTTTTTAACATTTTTGGCCAATTTGTTTTATCCTACCTATGTTTGGTAAAAAAAAAAAAAAAAAAAAAAAAAAAAAAAAAAAAAAAAAAAAAATCGCAAAAAGCGTATTTTGATTGGTTTGCGCAAAAGTTATCGCGTTTACTAACAAAGGGAAAGATTTTTGTCATTTTTGTTGTTTTTTTTTTAACGCGTAATGGCGGCGATCTGCGATTTTTTTTGCGGTACTGCGACATTGCGGCGGACAGATCGGACCCTTGACTGACATTTTTGACACTTTTGGGGTTACCAGTGACATTTCTACAGTAATCAGTGCTATACATATGCACTGTTACTGTAAAAATACACTGGCAGTGAAGGGGTTAACTTTATTTGGGAGGGAGGGCTGTGTGTGTCCCTAGGGGCGTGATTCTTACTGTGATTGGCTGTGGCTCTAGCTGTAAGGACACTGATCAACGGATCTACATACTAGATCCGTGTAATCAGTGTCTTTACAGCGAGGAGAATGACAGGCAGCTTGTTTACACAAGCTGCCTGACATTCTCCCTCTTCCCCTGACGATCGCCGAGTGGCCGGCGGACATCGGGTCCGCTGGTCACACGCGCGGGGGGGGGGGTGCGTGACCGCGCGGGCGCGCGCTCGCTCCCCAGACCCTCCCAGGCTAGTGACGTTAATTAACGTCACTCTGCCTGGCAGGGGCTGACCGCCGCAGTAAATCTACTTGCGGCGGTCGGCAAGCAGTTAAATTTGCAAAACCATTCCATGCGAATATATTTTAATTTTTTTCAGAAAATTTAAATCTTTCGGCAAAAAAAACCTCTTTGCCCATGGCTTCAACATTACCAGAAATAAAAGACTTTCCAGTTTTGTTTGATTAAAACAAAGCTCTTACCAGTTAGACCAACAGACATCTTGTCTGCAGTTTCCCATTTTTAAAATCTACTCCCTGCTGTAAAGTGCTGCAGAATACGTGCGAGCGCTATAAATTATAGAACAATGAAAGCTTGCAATTTAAAATCCTCCTGTCTGAGAAAAGAAGACATAAATAAAATACAAAGTATGGCAGCTGTCCATGGTAGTTGGACATGTTGGAAGGGAGGGCAGTAAGATTGTATCAATTACTAATTTACAAGAGGCAGACATGGAAGATGCACAGATATACAATTTTTGTCAATAGCTAATGACCTCTGTGGCATGAAGACCCAAATATCGCAGGCCACAAGACTTCACTACCTACAACATAAATATCAGGCTGCAAAAAAAAAAAAAAAACAAAGCCACAGGTATGCTTTAAAAGGTTAGAATGTACGTATAACCATTAGCAACCAGAGATAACATTTATCAGTTAATTACAGGAAATTGAAAAGGTAGGTCACTGGGTGTAATAAATCAGGGAAGTTAAACCCCCATCCCACGAGACACCTGCAGCAGAAGACTGCTATGAACGTGGCTTAACAAAATCATAAAAATTTACTTTAAAATTTTAGTTTTTTTTTTTTTGTACATTTTTTTGTAAAAATGTTTTCACACTGCAAACCCATGCAGCCGAAGAAAAATGTGACAGCATCTCCTTACTGGACGTTTAGTTTTGTCTTCCCAAAGAAAAATCTCCCACTCTTCACAATTGTGCCTTATTCATGCCATCCATTTTCGGCAGCACCAATATTTGTGAGCAACTATTTTCAAGGATGAAGCACACCAAGGGCAAAATTAGAACCAAAATATCAGATGAGCACCTTGAGAATTTATTAAGAAATGCTACTATCTCTATCCAACCAGATATTGGATGTGTTCGTTTATCGAAAACGGTGTCAAACCGTACATGTTCCCCTCTTCATTTTTTTAAATGTTTTTAATTGTAAAAGTACGTTTTATTACTCAGATAGGTACATTATATTTATCAGTGATCAATAACTTGTGTTCTACTCATCAGTTATTGTTATTGATAGTGTATTTTAGGTTTGACCCAAGACAAGTCCTCTTCTTCCAATTTGTCAAAAGGTTGGACACCCCTGCCTTAAATGGATGACATTTAGTTTATTCTGTGCGCTGTTTATTATAATATAGACCTATTACTGTTTTCAGCTATTTTGTCATCCTCCTTTCCCCATCTCAGTATTGCTCATCTCTCATCCTCTTTAAAGCGGAGTTCCACCCCCCCCCCCCTTCAAAAATTAAAAGTCAGCACAGCAGCTACACATACTGTGGCTGCTGACAATATTTGGACACTTACCTGTCCTGGAGTCCAGCAATGTTTCCATCGGCTGTCGGGTGCTGCCACGGCCATTGCCGATAAGGGAACCCGGCAGTGAAACCTTGCAGCTTCACGGGCGGGTCCCTACTGCGCATGCGCGAAGCTCACTGCAGATTCGGATTGGCTCGGCGGCGGGGGAAGGAGGGGGGGGGGGCAAACTTCCAAGGCTCGTGCCGTGGCACAGTCTCCCAAAAGTGGGGAAGGGTACTCACTCATCCATGTCTTGGACCTTGCTTTGTGTACTAGTGCATAGTCATGTTGGAACAGGAAGGAGCCATCCCCAAACTGTTCCCACAAAGTTGGGAGCATGAAATTGTCCAAAATGTCTTGATATGGTGATGCCTTAAGAGTTCCCTTCACTGGAACTAAGGAGCCAAGTCCAATCCCTGAAAAACCACCCCACACGATAATTTCCCCCCCTCCACCAAATGATTTGGACCAGTTTGGAGACTGCGAGCAAGGCCATCTCATCCACATTAGTGTCTATCCTCACAAATGCACTTCTGGAAGAATATTTGAAAGAGTTGAAGCTGTTATAGCTGCAAAGGGTGGGCCAACTCAATAGTAAACCCTATGGACTAAGACTGGGATGCCATTAAAGTTCATGTGCATGTAAAGGCAGGCGTCCCAATACTTTTGGTAATATAGTCTATCTTGGGTGGGCAGTAAGGTGGTGTTAATAGAAGCAGGTAAATACATGTTAATTGTGACATCATTTTTAGACTCTTATCCCTGCCCCCCCCCCCCCTTTCCATCCTGTCTCTTTAGAGCCCGCATATTACCACCTTGACCTCCCTTATCCTTTACATTAAAAACACTCAATACTCATATCAGTACTTAAATGGTTAAGGAAAGCTCCAGATTTAAAATGATTAAAATCTACCTTTGAAAGATTATTATACTAAAGCTTACATGAGATTTTAGTTCTTGGACTTAATTATCCTTTAATTGAGTGCAAATTTTGTGTGACTAATGGACAGATTTAAAATTTTAGGATATGTTTTTAATTGGGTGGGGAATAACACCACCTAAGACTGTCACTGCAGACCACTGTATTTTCTGGTAATGAGGGGAAAAAGCAAAAGCCAAACTACTATTGTTCCATTCTATTAATACCTGTCACTGCAAGCCTTACTCCGAAACTTCACCTAATCCATCATCGGCCAGAGAGTGATGTCTAAGAAACCACAATGGCTTTCAGCCAGCTATTCGTGTAAGAGTGGATCATCTTAACAAATGCAATCCATTCACTTTTAAAAGTAAAAGCTCCCAAAACTGTCCGATGTTTTAAAAACTTAAAAAAAGGAAAACAAAAAAACACCAAAACTATGCCAATGGCTTAAGGTATTCAATAGAGCCAAGAAAACTTAAAGGGCCAAAGTGGGTAGAAGCCAGATGAATAGCTCACCCCCCCCCCCTTTCATTATCTCTCTCTGCTGCAGTCTTTACAAGTTGGGGTCTCACTTTATTTTTTTTATGATAATAGACTTTTTGGTTGAATGGGGGTGGGGACATTACAGCTGGACTCAGAGATGAAGTGTTTGTCAATTTGATGTGGATCCGAGACCCTTCTGAATGTATGCAGGAGGTACCTCTGATCTGTTTTTAAGCCGCTTTGTACTCAGGGGTATTTAACATTTTCACTGGTGGCAGAATGGTGAGAAAAGCAAACACCTAAAGACTCTAGAGAAAAATTCAGTCTCCGAGCATCCACTCCTAGCCAAAAATTTTGTCTGACAACAGATTTTTAGGACAGTTAAAAGAAAAGAATGGAGTTAACAAAAAAATAACACCACATACGCACAACATCTTATACTCACCTAGGTGGATACAGCATTGATCCAATGCTGCATCTGTCCCCTCGAACACCGCTGATCGCTCAGTTCTCCCCTCCGCTCTGAGCAGGGAGCCGGGTCCAATCGCTGGCTCCCAGCTCTATACCTTCAGTGCCCACTGAAGCACTGGGCTGGGCTAGGGAGGGGAGGGGAGGGGATGGAACAACTGGACCAGCCTCCCAGCAGCACAGTGGAGACTGAGCCCACTGCCGGTCCAGGTATCTTGAGTGGATCCTGGACCAGCTAAATGCAAGCTGAAAACTGGTCACAGGAGTGCAGAACTAACTGCACTCCTGTGATCCATAAGGAAAGTATAGCAGTTTGAATTACAGAGCTTCAATGATGTCACTCCCACACATGCGCACGGGTGTCATGGCCCCAGCACAGCTCACTTAATGAACAGCATGCCGTCCATTGAGAGCACAGTGTGCATGCGTCGGTGATGTCACCGACAGCTAATAAATTAAAAATCCCCTGGTGTAGGAAATATCTATTGTACCTACAGGTAAGCCTTATTATAGGCTTACCTGTAGGTATAAATTAAAAAAAGCGGACTTTACTGCTGCTTTAACGGGATTAGCTATCATTTAAGAACTGGCAACTAGAAGAAAAAGGGAAGGATTTGCTTACTTGACATGGATATATAGCCATGCAACTCAACATTTTTGGCACTATAGAGTGCTCATCTAGCATTAAAAATCCATGCCAAGTACCCCAGTTTATTTGCGGTGTATAGAAGGCTTTACTGCACATGATGCATATCTGCAAAGCAGTGGCTGCTGTTACCGCTGTTGGGTCAAACAAGCCTCTCTCAACATTTTTCACATAAAGTAACCCTTCGAATGATTTTCAGGTTTCAGCTAACCCCTGAGAAAAATTACTATGTCCACAGCTCCCAGAATATTGGCATGGAGGTCAGTGGGAAGAAATCCCCTAACATTGGTGGCCACTGGAAAGAATACCCCACCTTATTGACTGCCAAAAAAGATCATTGTCATCACTTGTAACCTACCTGAGAGGCAGGGATTGCTTATTGCGCAAGGAGCCCTTCGCAACTTCTAAAGCAGGGGTGTCAAACTGGGGGCCCTCCAACTGTTGTGGAACAAGTCCCATCATGCCTCTGCCTGTGGGAGTCATGCTTGTAACCATTATCCTTGCAATGCTTCATAGAACTTGTAGTTCCACAACAGCTGGAGGGCCACCAGTTTGACCCAGCCTTTATCAACTAGGGTTCCTCTAAAGCACAGTTGTCTAACACTAAAATAATAAGTGACCAGGTCACAATCGTAGTTAAAGCGGAGTTCCACCCAAAAGTGGAACTTCCGCTTTAGGGAGTCCTGACCCCCCGACATGCCACATTTGGCATGTCATTTTTTGGGGGGGGGAGCGGGTACCTAGTTTTGACAGGTACCCGCTCCCCACTTCCGCTCGGAGCGCCGCGGCGCCCTGAGCGGAAGTTCTCCTCTCCCCCTCCCTCCCTGCAATCTTCTGGGACACGTCAGAGGTCCCAGAAGATTGCCGGCCAATCACGGCGCGCAGCGCGACTCGCGCATGCGCAGTGGGTACCCGGCTGTGAAGCCGCAAACTGTTACAGCCGGGTGCCCACAGCAGTGATGCCGGCGCCGAGGGAGAGGATCGAGGCTTCCGGCGGCCGCATCGCTGGACCGTTGGACAGGTGAGTAAATGGCTGGAACTCCGCTTTAAGTGGAACTAACCCTCTCCTCTTCAACCTATCTTAGCCTCTGTTTGATCTGCAACTGCCATGATGCTGCACGTGATAAGTTATGACGCTTACTATTTGATGGATTGACAGTTTGGTTGAAAGCACAAGCATATGTGACAGTTAGCATCCTATGCATGCTGGGAACTTTTTTGAAACCGTTAAATTGATGGGTTTAGTTCCACTTTAAGATGACTGTGCCAGTGACATATCAGCAAAAGCATCAAGTGCTCCAACTGTGTCACTTCAGTTAACGGCCAACAGCTGTAATTAACTAGAACCTTAAAGCGGAGTTCCAGCCATTTACTCACCTGTCCAACGGTCCAGCGATGCGGCCGCCGGAAGCCTCGATCCTCTCCCTCGGCATCACTGCTGTGGGCACCCGGCTGTTACAGTTTGCGGCTTCACAGCCGGGTACCCACTGCGCATGCGCGAGTCGCGCTGCGCGCCGTGATTGGCCGGCAATCTTCTGGGACCTGACGTGTCCCAGAAGATTGCAGGGAGGGAGGGGGAGAGGAGAACTTCCGCTCAGGGCGCCGCAGCGCTCCGAGCGGAAGTGGGAGCGGGTACCTGTCAAAACTAGGTACCCGCTCCCCCCCCCAAAAAATGACATGCCAAATGTGGCATGTCGGGGGGTCAGGACTCCCTAAAGCGGAAGTTCCACTTTTGGGTGGAACTCCGCTTTAATTCAAAGGGTTTGACATGCTTTTGGAACATCAATTGCAGATCAACAAAATCCCATCTACTTTAAAACAAGGCAACTTCTTTGGATGCAAAATGTTCTATTAAAAAGGTGCGTTAAAACCTCAGCCAAAGCGGAGCAAATACAGCATTTTCTTTTCAAACTTTTCATTTTCCAGCTGCATCCATTCAAAATGGAAACACAGCATTTGACCCCTATATATATATATATATATATATATATATATATATATATATATATATATATATATATAACACCCATTGACACGTACCCTAAGGGACTCTATTTTTGGCCAATTTTTTTTTTTTTCTCTCATGTACAGCTTCTGTGAAGGTGGAAGGCATATAAAATTACTCTTCACCAGAAAAAAACAGAAGCCAATTAATACTTTACCCCACGCGTATAACTGCTCACACCATTAGTACTTTGTGGCAGCAAATAAAATGGGGAATTTTTGGCCTAATTTTATTGGGCTCAACAGAAAATAACTCACTTTAAAAAAATAAAAAAAAAACATCATCTTACTGGTTTATAGCTTCGTGAATTGAGCTTCTTTTGTTTTCAGCTTAAAGCTTTTTTTTATTTATTTATTTATTTTTATCAGCATAAGGCCCCGTTCACACTGGGGCGATCCGACTTCCCAGGGCGACCTCTGAGCGGCCGGCACGGACTTCATAACATTGAAGTCTATGACGGTCGCTCCGGGTAGCCCCAAAGAAGCTCCGGACCCTTTTTCTAAGTCGGAGCGACTTGTGTCTCTCCTATTAGAACGGGTCCGCAGCTTCTCTATGGAAGGCGACCTACGGCGACCTGTGAGGCGACCAGGTCGCCTCACAGGTCGCCCCAGTGTGAACGGGGACTAAAACTAAACTGAAGCAAAATCAAGTATATTTGAAACGGGGCATCTGCAGCTCCGAAAACTGAACCTCGTGTTCAAGCAGCTAGTTTCCTGCTGGGACATGTAGTTTCTAACCTAATACACACATAATAAACAAGTCTGTATGACTATAGCAAGACTGTTGTGAATAGGACTTAATTTAAATCCTGTGCACTGTCAGGGATGAGAAAAGGCATTGACTAGGACTACAGAGCAAGGTGGTCAAGTACCTTAAGGCCTTTTAATTAATATGCCTTTCGCTCTAACTATATAGGAGTACAGATCCCAGGCCAAATTAAAGTGCTCTTTACAAGACGCCCAATTCAGCAAGCTGCAACGAATATCCTTTATGGGAAAAAAAAGAAAAAGAAAAAAAAAAGAAAAACACTTTTACCCTTTGGAAACTAGTAATGGGAAAATTGTACATCCCACACCTGGGAGTCAGGGCGAATGCAAGTTAATGCAATCATGTTCTTGGAGAGAGGCTGAGAAGCAGCAGATTATTTCACTGCTTGATTTTTCATCTCAGAACCACCTGAGCATCCCCGGGACATTATTGCTGAAATATATTAATCAACATGGGCCTGTCAGTTATGCACTTGAGTGACATTTTTAATTTATGTGCTGCTGACCCTTCTCGGGAGGGATTTATTTGGTGCTTAAGAAAATAATGCATTAAAAAGAAATAAAAAAAAAAACTGTGCACTTTCAATTCTGACAGGATTTGGGGGGGGGGGGTTAGGTAGGTAATATTGCAAGGCTTCCACAAACTAGCAGGACTTGCAAAGGCAATCAGTCTTACCG
Organism: Pelophylax lessonae; assembly: GCF_965119305.1. Taxonomy (NCBI): domain Eukaryota; kingdom Metazoa; phylum Chordata; class Amphibia; order Anura; family Ranidae; genus Pelophylax; species Pelophylax lessonae. The sequence continues at coordinate 298,968,187 of NC_138773.1, read as the reverse complement.
TGGCGTCCTGTTTGCTCTCGCCGCTCTCCTCTTTTTCTGTTGGCGCTCTGTCTTGTCCTGCAGGTTGGAGGAGGTTTTCAAGCGAGCCGGAGTGTTCCAGGTCGGTCTCCGATCCCTTCATCGCTTCGGGGTCGTCCTTTACAGCAACGGTACCAGACATCCTCATTGGAAAAGGTCACGTTAAAACTTTAAAGGGTATACAGAACCTTAGAAAGGAGTTTGGAAAAAAACAAAGGGGAAAAAATATCAAAAATTGATTACTACACATGGTTCCAATATATTTTCCAGAATAAATTTAGTATTGTGTAATATATATTATGTTATCATGCAAATATGTAAATTATCTCCTTTGGAGCAGAACATATTAGAATAGTATAGTAAAATGGAGGTAAGGATGTGGTGACTGGGAGGTAATGAGATAAGCAGCATGTTTATATTAAAACATTGAAAGACTGCAAGGAAAATATCAAATTCAATAAATTTAGAGTGCAAAAATGCTTTATTACTTGAATGTATTTAACACCTATATTTATTTTTTCTATGTAGCACAAAATAAAATTAATAAAATAAAAACACACACACACACACACATATATATATATATATCCACACATATATATATATATATATATATACATACACACATCTATATCCACACACGTGTGTGTGTGTGTGTGTGTGTGTATATATATATACACACACACACACTATATATATATATATATATATATATATATATATATATATATATATATATATATATATATATATATATATATATATATATATATATATACACACACACACACACACACATCTATAGCTCCCTCTATATCTATAGCTCCCTCTATATCTATAGCTCTCATTTTAATTTTATCATTTTATTATTTTTTTTACCCTGCTTTCTCCACATTCCTCCAAATTGGCAAATGATAAAAAAACACACCAAAATTTGGTCACAGCCTTCTTTCCTCAGAGAATCCTTAGAAACTTAGAATCCGGGATAAGAATGAATTGGAGGACAAATATAAAATTGTATTTTTTTAACACAAAAATTGATTTAAAAAAAAAAAATCTTGATATTTAAATTTTTGCAGATTTCATTCTATCAAATATTTACCAAGTTATTTCTTTATAACCACCCCCATTAAAACAGAGTACTTTAGTTTATTTAAACAGCAATTTTTGTTATAAAAAAATATATTTGCAGCAATAAAACTGCCACATGGGTTTTAGTATTTTTATGTATTTGATTGCTGCAAATGAGCAATAAAAAAAAAAAAAAAAAATCTTGATAAGAAACAAAACAAAAAAAAAAAAAAAAAAAAAAAAAAATCGCCATACATGTACTGTCACACACAGACACCTTCAACCTCACTATATCTACACTGCATTCCAGCAGATTTGCTGCTGCTTTGACAGAACGGTTAAATATTTAATTGCATTTACTGCAATCATATTCCCTTCTGTTTGCATGTTCAAAGCAGTCACTTCGCCCTGCTGCACTGACACCAAATTAAATGCAAATAAGTTTTTCCCCCACATTTCAGGCACTATAATTCAGAAAAATAAGGGGTTGGCTTTAATTGTTTTCATGAAGTGTCAGCCGGGATTCTAAACATAGACTCGAACAATAGACCGGTTCCTGTTACCATGGGAACAAGGAGAGGAGAAGCATTTGCTGCAGCCTTAAAAAAAAAAAAAAAGAAAATGCTATACAGGTAGAGGGAACAAAAGACTAGTTCCCTGGCATACATAGAAATGTATAATCCCAGGAACGTGCCCTTACAGACAGACAATGGATCTAGCACATCAGTCACTGCCTCCTCTGCCATTATCATAAATAATGGAGGCAAAGCAGACCGAAAAAGTTGACATAACCGCGGACGGCTGGTTTTACATCGCTGACCTCAACTTGATCTTTGTCAGGTCACCAGCGTGCCACAACAGGGTGTAATAAAGAGGATGTAGCTGTGAAACAAAAACTTGCTTCTCTTGGCCCCAACTGTTTAGATTGCAAGCTTATTGTTGCAACGGGCTGCTGCAATCTTCAAAACACACTATTACCCTACTGGCTGACAAAACCATAAGGAAAAACTGTGTTGTCGGCAACAGCAATGTTAAAAATATAGAAATATTTAATATCTATCTATCAACATTTGTTTGTATACTTCCATACAGGTGTGTGCGAGAAACTATGCACCAAGCGCAATTGTAGATAGATGGCTAGATCGATCAATCTATGTCCGACCAATATTTCCTTCATATTGCCAAAGAGAACTCGATGGATGGATAGATAGATAGAACTCGATGGATGGGTAGATAGATAGAACTCGATGGATGGATAGATAGATAGATAGAACTTGATGGATGGATAGATCTTGATAGATAGAACTCGATAGATAGAACTAGATAGATAGATAGATAGATAGATAGATAGATAGATAGATAGATAGATAGATAGATAGATAGAACTAGATTGAACTAGATAGATCGAACTAGATAGATGGATAGATCGAACTAGATAGATGGATAGATCGAACTAGATAGATGGATAGATCGAACTAGATAGATGGATAGATCGAACTAGATGGATAGATCGAACTAGATGGATAGATCGAACTAGATGGATAGATCGAACTAGATGGATAGATCGAACTCGATGGATAGATCGAACTCGATGGATAGATAGATAGAACTAGATGGATAGATAGATAGATAGAACTAGATGGATAGATAGAACTAGATGGATAGATAGAACTAGATGGATAGACGGATCAAACTAAATAGATCGATATTGCAATTTTAATTTCATATTGCAAAAGCGATGGGAGGAGAGCTGGATCGCAATAGATGGAGAGATTGGCAGAGATGAACAGATTAGATGTCATCATTCATTTTTTATCCATCTGTCCATCCATCACCTCTTTGGCGATAGGAAATAAAATTGGTGGGAACATTTATCCATTTCCTTATTGCTAAATAGAGATGGGCACATTGATGGATAGATGGAGAGAGCTGGATTGCGATGGATAGCTAGCTAGGAAGGATAGCTAGAAAGCATAGAAAAGATGTCCCCATCAATTTTTATTCCCTATGGCCAAAGGGACATGGGCAGCAAGATGGACAGACCCAACAAATTTTCTAGTTCCTCAAACAACCGTACTGTGCAGTACTAACAAATTGAAACAAAGGGCAAAGAGGTTGTACAACGTAAAGAGCCCTCTGCCAAAACCAGATTCCACTTACATTGGCCAATATGGTAGACGGTCTTATGAGTTAAAGGCGATACCCGATTAGTTACGACTGCATTCTCCAAAGTGCTCTCTTATCCAATAAATAAGCTTGCTTGGGCAATAGCACATGGGAGACATTTAGCAATAAGATCTGCTAAGCCAAACATTTAGCGCTTGAGGGTTCAGAACCAAGAGGTCCCTGTAAACTGGACTGCAATGTCTTGAATACATTAAGCTGTATTTGGGAGGGGAAGCGGATAATACCCTCACCACCCACCTCACCCACTCTATAAAATATCCCTACCTCATCTGAGCAGTGCTCTATTCGGGGACTGTAAGTGTAAGAGCAAGGGCTTGGTGTACCTGTTCATACATACAAACTAACAGAACGTAAAGAAAAAACAAAAAACAAAACTGGTCTTAAAATAATTGGTTGGATTGGGAGTTTTAAACCAACACAATTCCCGCACTTTACTTAAATTTAATATGTCCAGCTGGCTCATCAGCAATCTGCATAGTAAAAGCCCAAATCATTTTATTTAATAAAATTAAAAAAACAAAATCGTAATTGGACTCTATTCAAAGGCTGTTATTTATCAGATGAGCTCCTGGCGCCTGCGATGCCTTCCCGTCAAAGCTGCTCACCAATTAGTGAGACCTTCTAAGGTGACCTCATTACAGGAGGTAGCCAATTACATGACACGTTTTTCCCCCTCTACACCAAGTCAAGGGAAAAAATAAAAATAAAATGACCTGCAGTCAGGGTGATGGCAAGGTCATGAAACCTGTAAGATAGTTTTTCATTTTTAATTATGATACGATATCAAAGCCTAGGCAACATAAGGTCATGGGACCAGATAGCCATGGGGAGGTGGGGTTGCTAAAAGATTTATATTCTACATTTGTGTGCCCCATCAGGGTACACCAAGACTTGTAGTTCTACATTAATCACAAGATAAAAATGTATATTCCCCCCCCCCCCCCCACCTAAAAAACATTTTCATGCTAAACACCTAACAAACCAGAAGACTGGGTTGACAGCCGTCAAAGCTAAACCATGTTAAGAGGCTGAAATGTGATTGGCTATTTTGGCTTTCGGCGCTAACTGCAGGGCAAGGTGTGAGAAATTTACCTGACGTGTCTTACGGTTACAAATACGTGACGTCCCAGAGCAACGAAGAGAATTTTTCTCAGGTTCCTTCCCACCGAGATTAAGCAGGATGTCAGTTGTGATGAACCATCTGGAAAGTGACAGAAGCCGTCCCATGTCCCTGTCACCAGTGGAAGGTCCTGGGATGGGTCACGCTGCTGGAGGTCAACTGCAGCATTGCCCGCACCAACCTGGAGACAAGACAGAGATCGAAAATATACATTATGACCAACACACACACACTTTGCATTCAACCAGACTATACAAAATTCTTATCCCCCCCCCTCTCTGCAAACTACATGTGCATTTATGCAATAAAACTGCTCCCTGCCAAGACGATCTGCCAAAGAGATTTGGAAACATCGTGTGAAAACAAGCCTGGGATTTGGCGATTTTCTGCATTTTAATCATTCTTAACACCGGGACATTAATAATGGGAAAATGAGACAGCAAGCAAAAATGATCAAAAGGAGGATACTCGAGGAGGGGGTGAGGGTTTTTAAAAGTCTGGGGCGACTAAATATTTTAGGCTTCCAATCCGTTAAAATACTAAGGAGAAATAACCCTTAGCAACTGGCTTTAGTTGATAGTCAAGTTTACAGCAACAAGAACAATAGAGGAGTGACTGCTTGGGGGGGGTTATGGCACTTTGCACATTTAATAAATAATGTACATTTTTTCATAGCGTCAACTTCCTCCAGGAGACAGGTCACTAATGGGCACCAAAATGCCAGCCAATGGGTTCTATGCCACTTTTATGGTTGTTCATTGAAAGGCTCTTCAAAAAGTGCCTACGCTGGACTGTTGAGCCAACGTCCTCTATGATTATTTGCCTCATAATAACGTACAATGCACATATTGTATGAACTTGCAGTAAGGTTCTGATGATTTGCAGAGATTGGAAAAGCTGGTTTTATTTCAAGTTCCCAGTTTTTGTCTCTTATGAAAACGAAGCACGGTGCTCATTCAGCAACACCTCCTAGAATAATATACAGAGGGTAAACTTCAAAAAAAAAAAAAAGACAAGCGGAGAGAAAAGGTTCACAGCGCTTCAGCTAAGCCACGCGGGTCATTTTATCCTATTAAAATGAAATCGCTGGCAGTCACCTGGTTACGAGCCAAGGTGATCTCTAGAGAGGGGGAAAAAAATCCTGCAGCATGCAGGCAAGAAGGAGCATTTCTAGAGAGAAAAGTACAATAATAATGTGCTATATTGTCTATGCAGGGACTTGGCACAGCAGGGGGGGTTGAAGATTTAAATTCACACACAATATGCAAAAACACAATACAAGCAAAAGAACACAAGAAGATCTCACAGGAGTCTGCGATCGTCTTAGCACACCACTAGAAACTAGTTTTCTTCATTTAGTAAAGCCCCCTTTGAGTGCACCCATCACCCCATATCCTCTCAATGCACCCATCGCCTCATTCCCTTTCAATAGCAGGTGGTTAATTTTTTTGATTTTATTTAATTTATTTTTTAAAGGATGAAAGCTTTTATAGCACACAAGATTCTAATTCCCATTTCATATAGTCAATATTATATGGAACTGCTCATAAAAATTAAGTAGACAAATCAGTAGCAGATGTCAGAATACAGAGGAAGAAGAAGTCATGACATTAATAAAAAAAAGAAAGAAAATTAAATAAAAAAAAGAAAGAAAATTAAATAAAGAAAATTAAATAAAAAAAATAAAAAAAGAAAAATAAAAAAAAAGAAAGAAAAATAAAAAAGAAAGAAAAATTAAAAAAAGAAAGAAAAATAAAAAAAAAGAAAGAAAGAAAGAAAAAAAAAAAAGCTTTTCAGAATATCAAAAAGAAAAAAAGGTCCAAACACAATCCACAAACGAGAAAAGGGAATCGCTTACAAAATATTTGCCCATACAAAGAACCTGGCTGAGCTCATTTGAGGTCAAACCAAGAATTTCACTAGAAAAACACAATTTTTTTTGAAACCCAATCGAAATTGTTTTTTTTTTTCTCCAATATTACACAGTGAAAAACAACCCTGAAATCGCTTTACCCTGTAGTGACCAAATTATTTCCGGTTACTGAAACAAGGGTGCAAATCTAGGTTTCCTCTGAAAAGGACATAAAAACTAAAAAAAACAAAAAAACTTTAAATTTTCTACTGCAATAAGAACACACCAAGTTCAAGACATAGCCGATTTCCAGAAGCTAAAGATGCTGGGGCAAGGACCAAAATTTTTATACAAAGTGAATGCAAAGTTGAAAAACAACATAAAGGCAGGAGGTAGGACAACATAAAATTTTAAGAACAATCCTAAAATGACTGTTTAAATAAGAACGTTTTACACATTAATAAAAAAAATAATAAAAACATCAAAAAAGAAAAAAAAAAAAAAAAAAAGGAGTTGAAAAGGCAAAACTTCCTTTTATAAAAAAAAAAAAAAAAATGAAGCAAAAAGGAAAAAAAAAAAAAGAATGATATTGCACAAGTCTTACCCCCTACTTAAACAAATTGAATTAAAAAAAAAAAAGATTAAAAAAAATAAGATAAAATCAAGACATTTAAAGAACAGTATGTATGAAATGATATATCGTCATCTAAAATAAATGATTTCGAAGGAAAAAGGTTTAGCTAGTAATGTAGGAATTGCTTTGCAGTAAAGCAGTCACATACCTGAACCATTCCAGTATCGAGCTTCATTGCACCAAATTACAGAAGATGTGCTTTCCATAGCATCTACACAATTACTCTGAATTGCTCTTTGAAAGAGCGATTATTGCAAGCCTACACTTCGCCGAGGTTGCAGGCACCTGGCAGACAGTCTGCTAAGGCACATACAGGAGCCTGCGAGTGAAGCTCACAAACCCACAGCTGCCCACAGTGACATCAGTGCAGCACAGCCAGTAACAGAGCAGCACAACTCAAAACACGTCTCAAGCTAAATTCAGATCTTCATTAGCAATTCGACAGCAGATGATGTAAAAAAAAAAAAAATAAATAAAATAAATAAATAAAAATGTGTGAACGTGTGAAAGTGCCAAGGAAGGGGCTGCAATTTTTATCATTAAAACTATACTTTGCACAGCAAAAAGGAGGGTGAAAAAAAAAAAGAAAGAAATGTTCGTTTCTCCATTACAATCTGACATTTGTAATCCGAGAGCATTGAAGAAAAAAAATAAAATAAAAAATATCTACTGTATAACCATTATTTTTTTTTTTTTTGTTAGATCATATTGACCAGGTTTTACTATTGAATATTTGATCATTTGAAACACACGAATCAATGTACGAGTTACAAAATGCGTAGAGTATTTTCATGGTTTTGATTTTTTATCATATTGATTAGGTTTTAGTGCTGAATTAAAATGTAATCATTATCACATGTGAACTATTGTATGAATTACAAAATGAATAAAAAGACATTCCAGCTGGGGAAAAAAAAAAAATCTAATGTACAAGACTTTGGGGGACAGGAAAAAAAAAAAAAAAGTATGTTTTTTTTTTTAAATTGATAAACCCAGATACTGCAAAAGGTGGCCATTAATATTGGCAGATGCACACAGACAGCAAGACCCGAACGACCAGTCTGTTTCCTTACCATGGCTGCATGGAGATATTTTCCATACAATGAGGTTCCTCCATGATCTGTACCTCTACCCGGGACGGCTCTGAGAGACGGCTGTGACAACACTCTGGGGCACCGGCAGATGGCTACATTTATTGTATGTACAGTATATTCTATATCGCTTGGTATTTACAACAAACACTATATTGTCAAAAGTATTGGGACGCCTGCCTTTACCACCACATTGAAACGGCTGCTGCCTTCCCAAAATACACTTTATTACCAAAAGTATTGGGACGCCTGCCTTTACACGCACATGAACTTTAGTGCAGGGCTTGACAAATTTGCTTTGAATCTAGGAGCCAGCTAAAAAAAAAAAGTTAGGAGCCAGTTGTTTTTTAACGGAGTACAGGTTGTCAGCTCCCCAGGGAAAGGCAAGTATTTAGCGCCCCCTAACTCACAGCAGAGCGGGCCAGTCAATAACTCCAATGTAACGACAATGTTTTGTCAGGGATATAGGCTGGCCAGAAACAGACGTGCGCAGGGGGTGTGCCAGGGCACACCATAATCACTATGCTGCAGGATGGAGAATGGGAAAGGGGCTAGTAAATATGTAATTAATGGTGCCTTCCTTTTCCAAATGAACATTGTGAACACAACTAGGTTTACTATGCTTCAGTTAGTGAATGAACAGGAAGCCGCTCAGCACAGAGCACTTCCCATTCATTCACTGTCCAGTGCAGCTGAGGCTGCAGAGAAAGGCGTGTGTGTTTGAGCTTTGGGGTGCACACCCTAATGCAATAGGCTGCACACACCTATGGCCAGAAGGAATGACACCGAAAACCTGTTATAGGATTAAAGTCATTATTCGAATGCATCATGACTCTGGCATGTAAAACACCCTGATCTGCTATATTGCCTATTGTAGATTAAAGCCCCGTACACACGCACCGATTGTTGGCCGACCGAGCGGCCGTCTTTTGTCCAGTGTTGTTGTGTTGGTTGAAATGTGCTCTAGACTGCACACAAATTTTTTCGGCCAACAACAACCAACTGCAGAAGTGATGTCATGTTCTGGTTAACTTTCCGTGTGTTTTTTCTTCTCTGAGCATGCCCAGTCTTGCTCATCTGATTTTTGTCTGCCGAAATCTGTACTAACTGACGAACAAATCGGCCGTTCTGTTGACGGCCAACAAATATTTTATAGCCTGCACACCAGATTTTGTTCGGCCGAAAAGTCGCAGTCGGTTGTCGGAAGCATCATACTAACAAGCCGACAATCGCCCGATCGGACGTTGGCCGAAGATTTACGGCCAACAATCGGTGCGTGTGTACAAGGCTTAAGGGTTGCTATTGCTGGCGAGTGCCAAAAACCTGTATCTACTGCACATTTTTACCACCCAACTGCACATCTAAATGAAGCCTTTGGCCCCTTTCACACATATGGTCTGATCAGATCAGATCCGCCTGTCAGTTTTTCAGGCGCACCTGATCGGATCCTTCATGCATCCCTATGTAGAAGCAGATGTCAGTGAAGACATCTCCGCTGACAACCGCTGCCATCCAATCCGATCCTGTCCTTCAAATTCGGATGGATGGAACCCCTATTTTACATCCATCTGATCAGATAGGATGAGAACGGACAGGCAGTCCGTTCTCATCCGATTCCCCCATAGAGGACAGCGGGGATCTAACAACTCCATCTCCGCACATAGAGCAGAGACGGAGCGGTCATCCGCCTGTTCAGCGGGGATCGGAGTCCATCCGCGGAACGGACAGGCGTGAAAGGACGCTTGGTGACACTTAAAATACAAAAAAAGGATGAAAGAAGTATCCCAGCGCTGCGGATCTTCTGCTGCCTCTTTTCAGCCACTTCTTGCCTACATGTGTGTCCCCCAGGGTGACTCTACTCATTTCTCTGGTGGGCTTCTGGTCACATTAAAATACTGTAGTCCAGCCGTACATAAAGAGTGGTAATTGTTGATGGTACACAGGGCTTTACGGAGGACATAAAAGGAATCTTCTAGAGCAGGGGTGTCAAACTCCATTTCATTGCAGGCCGCATCAGCATTATGGTTGCCATCAAAGGGCCGGTTAATATTAGATGTCCAGAGAACCCCACACCCCCTTACATGAGATGTCCAGAGCCCCCCCCCCCCCCACCCACCCTTCCTTACATCACAATGCACCCGCTTACCTTGTGCTGCTGCCAGGAAGAAGATCTGGAAAGAAGTGCAGGGTCTGGAGGAGACCCAGAGGAGGGCTGGAGTCAGCTTTCAGAGTGTGCTGAATGCAGAGACCAGGGGAGGCAGAGGCAAGGTGGTGTTAAGGCTGAACAGAGAGGTGCAGGATCTGTAGGAGGAGTTCTGCCCTCCTCTCTGCTGCGGACTGCTGAGAAGGGTGGTGGGCAAAGACGAGCCTTTCTGCAGCTGCACAGAGGAGTGCAGGATCTGGCAAAAAAGTTCAGTCCTCTCTACTGCCAACTACAGAGACATGGTGGCCGCAGAGACCAGGGGGGTGCCGCAGCTGCAGGAGAGGTGCGAGGGCCACATGAAATGGCCCAGGGGTCCACATTCGACCCGCGGGCCTTGTGTTGGACACCGGTGTTCTAAAGCATACCCACCTGACCCATCTCCCCTCCTCCACCTCACAGCACACCGTAAACTTTTCAATAAGTGCACTATTCGATAGAACACCGGCTCAGCGTGTCACAGCATGCACAGGGGAGCACAGTTCAGGCAGCAACCCTGCTCCATCCTCCACCAGAAATCCCCCTGATCACGCTAAGAGGACTGACAGTCCAACCTCTCCGTTAGGTGGACACTACACAGGCTGCCGGGTCCCCCTCCACCTCACCCTTCGCCAAAGTCTGACCTTAACCTGCATCATGTAGGTGGGCTCTGGGGGGGAGGGGGGAGAAAGGCCAGCTTTGCGGCATGAGCAGAAGAGAGCTCCCCCAAAGAAAACCTAATTCTTGGACCTTGCTCGGGCATCGGGAAGGAAGGGACAGCGACTGCCTGAGGAGAGGAGGTTGGCCCCCTCTCCTCCCATGTCACTCACAGCCAGACATCAGACTACTGCATGCCTTCAAGAGGTGTTCTATTGGATTAAAGTCAGGACTGTGACACACTGGTGGGCAGTCATGTTGAATAGGAAGGAGCCATCCCCAAAATGTTCCCACAAAGTTGGAAGCATGAAATTGTCCAATGTCATGGTATGCCGACACCTTAAGGAGTTCCCTTCACTGAAATTAAGGGGCCCAGGCCAACCCCAGAAAAACAACCCCACACCATAATACCCCCCCCCCCAAACCAAATGATTTTGACCAGTGCACAAAGCAAGGTCCATTAAGACAGGTATGAGTGAGTTTGAGGTGGAGGAACTTGACAGGCCTGCACAGAGTCCTAACCTAATCCTGATAATATCTTTGGGATAAATTAGAGAGGAGACTGCAAGCCAGACAGCCTCATTCACATCAGCTTCTGACCTCACAAATGTGCTTCTGGAAGAATGGTCAAACATTCCCATAGACCAGTGATGACGAACCTTGGCAACGCAGATGTTACATAAACACATTTACCATGATGCTCATGCACTCTGCAGTTGAGCATGATGGGATATATAGTTACAAAAACATCTGGGGTGCCAAGGTTCACTATTACTGCGTTAGATACACTCCAACTCTTCTGGGAAGGTTGTCCACAAGGTTTAGAAGCTGTTATAGCTGCAAAGGGTGGGCCAACTCAATAATGAACCCTACGGATTAAGACTGGGATGCCATTAAAGTTAATTTGCTTGTAAAGGCAGGTGTCACAATACTTTTGACAGAATGGTGTATATGAACAGGGTCAATGACCTTGGAATAATTTGGTGTGCATTAGCATTCCATTCACCAAATTAGTGATTTCTGTCACCTTTAAGGGGCCCTATATTGCAGCTCAAAATCCTCTTAAATAAGGTGACTTGAGTAACTTCCTGTTTGGAAACAAAGCTATAAAAATTAAGGACGGCCATACATTATACAATTTGCTTATTCAATTTCCTTTAGATTTGCCAACAACCATGTAGTGCAAGGGCATGCCTGATTGCATACAAATTGAAAAAGTGTTTAGATGTACCAAAACCATACGAGGCCAAACCTAAAAGGAAAGTTGTACGAGCAAACTGGAACAGTGTATGGCCAGCCTAAGTCATGATCATGTATACCGTTTCCTGATTAAGGCACTAAACAGTGAAACTCGTTGAAACCTATGACTATCCGAATGCAGTCCTGGCCCAATATTTATTGTACATTATTTTTTGTAATATTATGCATGTGTATAAACTATGTTACTAGGAGTTATGGTCTAGCAGAATCAGTACTAATTTAAGGATATTTACACAGTTGACCCATTATTGTACCAGACAGGTTGTTTTTATCTTTTGCCACTGTAGAATTTTTAATGAATTTTGCTGTGAAAAAAATGTACTGTTGGATTTTAACAAGCCGAGTATTCCCTCTTTCTGGAGTCATGTATGGCACTTAAACGTTATTGCTTACTGTGTTAATTAAATAGAGCTAGGCAAGGGTGCCACCCCCCAAAAGATTTGAAGCCTTAAGTTAGATTATTTAATTAAAACAAAAAAATAATGTCTATACCCTTAAAAAAAAAATTAAAAACCGACGCGTTTCAAGGGACCTTCATCAAGGCTTAAAATGCTCTACTAAGGACTTAATGTAAAAAAAAAAAAAGAGTGATAAAAATACATTTTAGCAATCCCTGTTCGAGCGGCATCAGCTGCTCATCATTTGAAGGGCCCTTTTATTCTTTCGAAAGGCATTGTCTTGTCCGAATCTCGTCAAATCCTTTTTTTCCCTGCCCGTTTTGCTTTGCACATGCCCATCCTTTGACTTAACGCATTCAATCTTAGACTGCTCAATAATAGAAACAAGTATAGTACTGAAACAGGAGCTGGACATTAATGCAGGAAAACCAATAATTTGACATCACACCGGAGACATGCCAGATAAAGAAGCAGGAACTTGGGTATGAAAAAAAAAAAAAGGGCTTTGTGGTTAGCATTCCTGCCTTGGTTCAAATCTTAACCAGGACACTACCCGCAAGGAGTTTGCCTGTTCTCCCTGTGCTTGCATAGGTTTCCTCCAGTCCAGGTTGTTCCGTTTCCTTCCTACACTCCAAAAGACATGCTAGCAAATTAATTGGCTTCCACCTAAAATGGCCACAGTATGTGTATTTATGCAAGTAGGGCCCCAAGATTCTTGAGGGCAGGGACAGATTTGAATGTATAGTATGTAAAGCAATGCATACATTTTTGGCCCTATACAAAATGCCTATAAGGAAATATTCAGGTTTAGCAGCATTGTCTATTACAAAGCATTGCCGTTTAATGAAAAGCTCTTTGAGAGCCTTATGAGCTCTAAAGGGTTCCTACCCCCCACAATGAAACCATCGCAAGAAAGCATCAGTAAAGAGCGCTTGGTTATTGGTGTATGACTGACCTAATTTCAAATTTTTTTTTTCCAATCAACCTACCAACCTAAATACAGTTTTACCAAAATCAAACATTTTGTACTGCAGATAGATGGAAAAAGAGGGGAAGAAAGAAAATAATTCTTGATTTTATCGTGCAGAAGAGATATTCAGAAAGAAGTCTCTAACGAGCAGGACCCTATACCCATTACATTTACTTATGTTTTGTATTATAACCATGCGTATCTGTTATATCCCCCATTATGGAGTACTACAGAACAGCTTGTCATTATAAAACATAATGATGCAACAATGAAAACCTGACGTCACTGGGGTCATATACTTTCTGATCATTGGATGCCCTAGCTAACCAAACCTTACTGCGCAAAACAGGCTACTTTGCCATTATTTGGATACCAGATGTAATTAAAAAGTAAAGACTTTCCAAACGTGGGGGATACCTCAAGGCGCAACATCATCATCGTATGAGGGTTCTGGTATCTTATGGTGCACACAATACAGAGACTTTAGCTGCAAGCCTTAGCTATGTTCCAGTCCAGTGGTCTCCAAACTGCGGCATGTGGGCCAAATGTGGCTCTTTGCTTGCTGTTATTAAGCCCTTGAGGCACTATTCCTTCCCCTGAATCAATGATGGGGCACTATTCCTCCCACTGACACCAATGATGGGGCACTATTCCTCCCACAGACACCAATGATGGGGCACTATTCCTCCCACAGACACCAATGATGGGGCACTATTCCTCCCACAGACACCAATGATGGGGCACTATTCCTCCCACAGACACCAATGATGGGGCACTATTCCTCCCACAGACACCAATGATGGGGCACTATTCCTCCCACAGACACCAATGATGGGCCACTATTCCTCCCACTGACACATATGATGGGGCGCTATTCATCCCACTGACACCAATGATGGGGCACTATTCCTCCCACTGACACCAATGATTGGGCATTATTCCTCCCACTGACACCAATGACGGGCCACTATTCCTCCCACTGACACCAATGATTGGGCACTATTCCTCCCACTCAAACCAATTATGTGATTTTATTACTCCCATTGACCACCAAGGCTATGGCATGATTTACGTGCACCGATGACAGGGCATTTTTTACCTCCACTGGTCACAGTCCAGTCCCCCAAAGCCTGAAGGACAGTAAACTGACCCTTCATTTAAAAAGTTTAGAGACCTCCGTTCTGATTATTATACCCTGCCTGGTTCTACCCCCTTAACCTGCTAAAAAAAAATTTGCACTTACGATGTGACATATAAAAACCATATGTTAGAACCAGTGATGTTAATACAGGGTCTCTTTAGCTCTGCATCCAACAGTGAGCAGAGGCCAAGGGCCAGAAGGGCGCTCTATACTAACTACAAGTCACAATGCCCTGCCCGAGTATACCTCTCAAAAGTCCTCAGTCCTGACGCATTTAGTAGGCTCACTCTTGAGAGGAGTTACAGGCTACGGGAATCAGTCAAAAGTGATAGGCATTCCTAGTCAGGCTGCATTTGCATGCGCACAGCCTTGGATTATGCCTAAAAGACATTAGGCAGCATTGACTAATACCGCAGCAGGCCTATCAAGTAACAAGGAGTGGGCCATTGAAAGAATGCATACGTTTTCAGAAAAAAAAAAAAATATATCACAACTCAAGTCAGTAGGTACAGTAATGATGGGTAGCTTAAGTTCCATACAAGTCAAAACTCTTCCTGTAAAAGTTGAGCTTGGCCTAAACTCCTGTGTTTTACTATTAGTGATTTAAGGTGATGGGTATCCTCGCTGACCAACAGGGAGGCTTGAGAAGCAAAGCCAAGCAAAGCTGCAAATAAAAAGAAGAAAATCCAGAGATCCATTCAGCTAAAGTTAAAATCTAGTTAATAATTTCTTCATCATTTGATCAGTATAAAACTTCCCAAGGTTTACAAATATACAACTGGGTGGTTAACTAGTATTTAATCTTGGCATTGCTGGTGTCCTAGGTTGACTTCCCAACAAGGCTATCTCTGTGTTTATGTTCTCTCTGTGCATGCATATGCTTTCACCTGGTGCACCGATCTTCTCACATAACTCAAAATGTACCAGTAAGCCAACATGGGATGACATGACCAGGAAGAGCCGGGTGTTTGGTTGTATACATGTACAGTATACACCGGTGGTGTGATCTGTAGATATACATTTACAATACATCTCAACCTGACAAAACGGAAGAGCCGAGTGTTCTGTCGATTACTACAGAGCTTTGCTGATCTTCAGATAATGCCTCCGACGTTCTGCGCATGCGTGGGGTTGGCGTCACACCAGCTGATTGGCACATTATCTAACGATCTGTACTATTCTACATTACACAAGCATTCAAACAAGCTCATACAGGCTAGCAGAAATAAAACCAGAAGACAGAAGGTGCAAACACTGCAGAGCCCCAGTCACTATACAGAAAGGTGAAGATACAGCTTCAGCCTAAGCTCCTCCTGACTACACGCCTATGATGGGTTTAGCCCCACCCATGGGATTTAGCCCCTCCCATGGGGCTTAATCCTAAAGGATTAGCGATGGACCGAAATTTCAGACGTGGAAAATTATCGGCCGAAAAAAAAGGGTTTTCAGTGTTGTGCCGAAAGAAATAAAAATGCAGATAATGGCTGCTGAAAAAGCCAGCAGTTTTATCTTGATTATGGCGTTTTCCATAGGTACGCGACTCAAAAAATGCATCACAAATGCAAAACAGGTGCATTTTCGATGCGTTCCTCAATCTATTTCAATGGAGAGGTGTGTTTTTGGTGCAGTTTTTTAACTTACCAAATATGCACAAACAATGCAGAAGGCATGATTTCTAACACCGCTTCAAAAAGGTGCCAATAACGGCCAACAATAAACTCATTAATTTAATGATATTAAAAGAATTGTAAAGACAAAAGGTTTTTATTTTAATGCATTCTATGCAATAGGATAAAAAAACCTTTTGTGTGCAGCAGCCACACTCAGCCCCCCCCCCCCCCCAATACTTACCTGAGGTCCATCTTTATCCAGCGATGTTGCAAGAGTTTCTCAGCTGCCTGAGACTCCCCTCATTGGTTGAGACAGCAATTTGCTGCTGCTGCTATCAAAGTCAGCCAATCAGGAGAGAGAGAGAGGGGGCGGGGCCAGGTCACATCTCTGTGTCTGAATGGACACAGGGAACTGACTGGATTGGGGTGCCCCCATAGTAAGCTATTTCCTGTGGGGGCACACAACAAGAGGGAGGGGCCAGGAGAGACGAAAGAGACTCGGAAAGAGAAGGATATGGGCTGCTCTGTGCAAAACCAACTGTACAAAGGTGGAAAGTATTACTTTTTTTTATTTAAATATCAGACTTTACAATCACTTTTATTAAAAAGTAGAAAAAAAATACAATTCTAAAAATATACAGGGCTCAAGAAAACCCAGGCGCCAGGTCACAATGGCGAAATCACAACCCGGCCCCTTGTTAAACCACAGCAGTGGTTGGGATCCTCCCATGTGGCCCACGCACGGACTAGCGTCAGTATGGCCGATAATTGAGGGCGCAGCTTTGCGGCCTGCTGGAGCAGCATACATGCTCCTATGACAGCTGGGCTTAATTGGTCGCCCTTTCCTTACTGCTGCTGAGTGGACGGGGAGTGCCTTCTATCAGTGGCACCTCATCAGTGCCACCTGTCATTGCCCATCAGCGCAGGCTCATTAGTGCCACTTTTTTTGTTTTTTTCTTCAATTTTCAGTCTCTTTTTCACTTGGCACCAGGCGTGAGCAATTCTTATAGTCTGATGTCTCGGACATGCCGTTTTGGGCGCTGGGCAACGGATTTAAAAAACTGGCTTCTAGATTCTAAGCAAAACTGTGGAGCCTAAAAGAAAATATATATATATATATATGTTTCAGCCATGTGCATCCTGAAATTTCAATGCACCCCTAATAGAGGATCTCTCTCGCTCGGTTTGCCTGTCTGTATAGTAGTGGCTGGACTAAAAATTATGTTTTTTTTCTAAATGGAATGTTGATCTTGAGTGATTCATTACCTCGATCACAAAGCTACAAAAAGAAAAAAGTATTTGTACACACACACACACACACAAACACACATTATATATATGTATATATACACACATACATGTGTGCGTGTGTATGTGTTTGCGAGCGTGCGTGCAACCTGTTATGTTATAATCTTTAGGCAAGGCCAAAGAAAAAACTCAAGTCGTCTGAAGGCAAGCTCTAGAGGACTTAAAATGATGACATTCAAGGGATAACCTTTGGAAAGCTAAAGAAGGTGACTACTTTAGCAGTGGTATTAAAGGAGAAGAAGTATGGCCAAAGCTCTTTTGGGCTCTACTTCTACGGATCAAGGAACTTGTAGTTCGTTATGCAGTCCTGTGACCCCTTCTACCTCCAGTGGGCTGCTGTTGGCGGACATCACAGAGCTGGTCCAGTCTTGGGAAAGACCCCAACTTTACAGTGGGGATCCACCCAGATGCCTGGACCGGCAGCTGACCCAGCCTCTCAATGAGCCCCTGGGAGACTGAGCCAGCTGCTCCCACCCAGAGAGCATCCCTGGAGGTGCAGAGAGGAGAACCGGTGACTAACAGTCACCACTCTGCTCAGAATGGAGGGGGAAAACTGAGCGATCACCAGTGTTTTAAAGCTCAGTTCTCAGTGCATAGGCGGCTAGGGACAGATGCTGCATCAGATGCTGTATCTGTCCCCCAGCAAAGCAGGGATAAGACAAACATTTTTTTTAAAAAAAAGCAGCACACATTACACAACACACCACTTGTTAGGCACACATGTAACCCCTTAATTACCCGAGATGTTAACTCCTTCCCAGCCAATGTCATTAGTACAGTTACAGTTATAGTATCATCACTGATCAGTGTATTAGTGTCACAGGTGGTGTCAGTGTCAGATTGCTCACTGCACAGCCCCATTATAAGTCGCTGCTCACCGCCATTAGTAGAATTAAAAATAACTAAAAATTCCAATATAATGATATATATATACATACATACACACAAACACATATACATACACACACAAATATATATATACACATATACACACACACATACATATACACACACCATAGTTTGCAGACATGAACTTCCATGCAAACAAATATATATTTATTGGAATGTTTTATTATTGGAGAGGTTTTATAAACCGAAGTAAAAAATATTTTTCTCTCCAAAATTTTTGGGCTTTTTAAATTTATATAATAATAAAAAATAAAAAAAAACCCAGTGGTGATCGAATACCACCAAAAGAAAGCTGTATGTGTGAAAAAAAGAAATATAGGCTATAAAATTACATTAGGTTACAGCGTTGCATGACTGCGCAAATACATTAAAAAAAAGTGCAGTGCTAAGTAGTATAAATATGGCCTCATCACGAACGGGGTAAAACCTTCCGGAGCCAAGGTAGGTAAAGCAGCCTTTGTTTTATGGCTGTAACTTTGTTTTTTTACATGGTTGATGCAGCCACTAGTGATGATCACAGGTAAAACCCGGCATCCTGGTTGTACCCAAATTGATCGCTCAAGCAACTTTTTACACTCAGCCTGCCCATAGGCGGTTAGAATCTCGTCTGATTCCTGCTGAAACGGCCAAGATTCGAACCCTGTATGTCCTACCATAGCCACAAAGGTGATTTTTATTGTTTCAAGTATATGTAAAACCTCACCTTATAAAAGAAACAATGCAGTTCAAAAAAGAAATCAAGGTCAAGACATTTCTGGATGTGCAGAAAAAAAAAAAATTATATATAATTTTTTTTTTCTCTCCTCACGCACTTTTTTTTTTCTTTTAAAAGTGGTCACAATCTCCGTTCACCGTCCACCGCTGCAAAAGGAGTTCAGAGAGTTGGAGGAGGTGGAGAAACAGCAGCACACTGTGCAGGGATGGCATGTCAGGACAAGTGTTAACATTGGAGGAAAGCTGGCGGAGTTCTCTGCACAGCCACAAAACGGACCATGCTGTGCTCTCACTGCCTATTGTGGTAGGGGGGACTGGCGGGAACACCAGGTATTTCACACAAAGGAAGCAATACAAAATAACAGAACACTATTACATAAAAGTACATGGTACAGCAGGCACATAAAAGAATATATAAACCCAGCATTTCATATTCCTGTGGTTATAAAGGCACAAGTTTTTTACCTTCATACCTTCTATGTGTGCAGGAGCCCCCAAGACCCGACCCCCCCTAAACCCCCTCACGATCCAGCGATCTCCACAAGTGCCTTCCCTCTCAGGGGACGGGCACCCCTGATTTTGGCAGAAGCGGGATACATTGGCTCCTGCCAATCAGAGCCAGTGTGCCAATCAGGAAATGAAGGGGGTGGGGCCAACCCTTAGCTGTGTGTGTGAATGGACACAGAGCCGCAGGTCAGGAGTGCGCCTGCTTGGGTGCCCCAAAAGCAAGCTTGCTGAGGGGGGAACCAGCAGTAGGGAGGAGCCGGAAGCACCGGCGCGGGACCCGAGAAGAGGAGGATCTGTGCAAAACCATTACACAGAGCAGGTAAGTTTAACAGGTTTGTTATAATAAAAAAAAAAAAAAAGGAAACAACTTCAGGTTTTGAAGCAAGTGAAGTTAAAGTGACAGCCTATGTGGTTTATCGATGCGGTGAGTGCTACACCAATGAAGTCTCTCCTCTTTTTCTATTAATAAGGATCTTCCAATGTATACTGACAGTATGAGAGGACCCCTCTTCTAAAATTCATAATACAACAGACCACAGGCGATAGGGGGTGTCCGGCTACTGTATATTTACATGTGCCTACTCACTGCTATCATCTCAGGGTCTATTTTGGTTGCATTATGGAAGTCCTGAGGGCAATTTTTGGTTGTCTCACTTACAGAGCTGCAATCTTCAGTTTATTATTAAAGTGACAGCTCAGTGCCCAATTCTGTGAAAATTACATCTCCAGAAATCTGAAAAGGCTGTCCAAAGTCAAGGCAATAACAGCCTGAAGTTAGCCAAGGATGAGGCGGATTACTAAATGATAAAACAAAATCTATTGATTAGACAGGATGGCTCAAATCAACAATATATTAACATTTCATGTTACATTAATCAGATCTGAAGAGGCACAGGACTGCCACATTCAACCTTCAATTTAGATTTAATTCAAGCAAACCGCTACAGTACAAGCAGAAAATTAAGCCGGTGAAAGTATACAACATGCAAGTGATCAATTGTTCAATTTATTGAAATCTGGTTTCTTAGGACTGCAAAGACACTCTTCTTTCCCCCAAAAATCTGAAATATATAAAGCATTGTAACCAGGGTGGAAAAATATTGAAAATCGGTTTCTTGATTTGTATCAAATTTCTTTTAATAAAATACTTTTGGATAAAAAAAAAAAAAAAAATCTATCTAAATATAGTTTTTGATTTAAGATACATTAATGATTTAGTTTATTCAGCAAAAAATGGAGCTTAGTTATGCAGCATGAGGATGTATATTCTGCAATATTTAAATTTTTGGTAAATTCATTCAATAAATTTCAAGCTCTCCGAGCTGGGATAACATGCACTGTATTGATGCACGTGCACAATTTCACACCAACTACCAGCAAGAACGAGTCATTTAAAGAGCACCTGTCTAAATTCAGATCCATCATGGTGCAATGATATCCTGTACTGGACACACGCAAAGCTGTAGCAAGCAGCCATGTTGTTCAGTGATTATAGGTCTGCCATGACAGTCCTGCAGAACAGTTACACATTGCCACAGTGATTACCCCCTCCCTCCAATTCACGGAATGCATAGGTTTTACACTTCAAAAGAGCCATCATTTCAACTCAGACACATCAAAAACCAGCACTTAGGCCTGTGTAAATCAAAACCTAAATCCAGACAGGATTCATAAACTCAGAAAGGAACATGACACATTAGCAAGTATATATTTGGATGAGAAATGTCATACATGACCACACTAGCACATATAGAAGGGAAGATAGCTGTCAGATGCCTCCTGGGTGACAAGTTTATCTGAGCTACCCTGTGTTTTGTATCCCTGGATGTGAAATTCAATGCTGAACAATAATCTATCAGTTTCAAGAATGCAACCGGTACATATTGGAAAATATGAATAGTGGCATAAAACTGTCCGTAGAGGAGGGACCCGATATTGTCATTAACTCGGGACAGCCCATGGACACTCCGTTTTATTGGTCAGGGGCATCTGCCAACATTCCTTTGATCTCAGAAAAAAAAAGGGAGACCTAACCAGTTGAGAGAGTTCTCCTTTACCATCAAATCAGGAACATCTGTCAAGTTTGAGAACCGATAATACCTGGCTCATCAACTGAACTCTGATAACACCCAGGATATTGATTGCAAATATCCTCCCTTCTCAATTTTATCTATTTTTTGTATTGCTAAAATTAGGTCTCTTTCTTTGGAACACCTTTTTTCTGTAAATATTTTATTTGCACCAACTTTGATCTTTTCATTAATAAAACCTTATTTTGAAAAGTTTTAACCTTGTCCCTAGGCTCCTAATGCAACAGGTTAAAGGTTAAATCCTATGAACATACCTGTCTGTGTGTGTTACAGACGATTATTCTAAAATCATAATTGGTATTGCTAAAACGGTGAGTTTCCCCAAAGAGGGTGGCAGCAGTTAAAGGGTTAATAGCTTAATTAGCCCGGTGACAATCGCTCTCAGCCTGCTGGCACCTAGATTGTGATCCCGTGAGCTGGAAAATCTTTGTGCAGAGTGCAGCTGGGAGTGGCATTGTTATGCGAGTGACAGCGTGGTGCGAGATTGGCGGGTCCTGACGTCATGAGTTAGTGAGAAGGGCAGGGACCCGATACCTGCATCCGTCACACATGGCAACGCCTGGTAGCAGAAATCCACTCACCTGCTGCCGCCACGTTCCTCACCTTGTTGGGTCACTGCCGCATCACCAGCCGTCCTATTAAGGGAATGGGACGGTCAGTGAGTCAACAGTGGGTCAAAGGAGGAGCCGCTGCGGGACAGAGATGACAGTTGCTCTTTAAAAAATAAGATTTAAATGAAGGCTTTTTACTAGCAATTTAAATCCGGATTAAAATGCGACTTGATTTGACTCAAATTCACCCCGATTGTAACCCTACAAAACTTGGGTTGCCGCTCCAGACAATCATCCTTTAACTCCAGTGACTCCTTCTCAAGGGTGCAGGCAGCTAAGGACCTGGTTCATTGGCTCTGTATATGAAGCATTGTTTTGTGTTCATGGCGACAAATTAAATTGAATACGCATTAAAAATAATTCAGTTTAATGCAGTTTCATGTACTTGAATTGATTTAGTGCTGTTATATAAAGGGATTTCAGGCGGCCGAATCCAAAACACAGTGAGGAGAGGCCATAGCTAGGAGCCAGGAGGGGAGGTGACCAGGCATTATTAATTAACCACTTGCTTACCATGCCAATTCTGACACTTCTCTCATATAATGTATGTAAAAATCAGATTTTTATTTTTACTAGAAAACTAACAACCCCCAAACACTTTTTTTTGCAGAGACCATAGAGAATAAGGCCGGCCATACACGGTTCGAATCTTGGCAGGTTCAGGGATTCAAACGCTTAATGGGCAGGCTGAATGTACCAAGTTGATCAATCGACAACTAGCCTGCCAAATACGCTTCAGATTAATCGCAAATGGCTGATTACCCTGTTAGCACTGCCTGTGTTGATGGGGGAACCGTGGTTGCAGCAAAGAAATTTGCACAGTGTATAGCCGGCCTAAATTGGCGACTGTTGCAATTTTTTTATGTTACATGATATTTGCGCAGTAGTTTTTCAAATGTAATTTTTTGGGAAAATATACGCTTTAATGAATAAAAAAATAAAAAAGCACAACACACATGCGCGCACAACACACGCGCGCGCGCGCACACACACACACCCCAAGAGTATATAACCCCATGTTTTGGAAAATATGAAAGATGATGTTAATCCGAGAAAATATCCAACACGTCATGCTTTAAAATTGCGCACGCTTGTGGAATGGCGGCAAACTACGGTACTTAACCTCCATAGGCAACGCTACAGGTTACCAGTAGAAATAGTAGTGGGTGGAGCCAAAAAGAAAGTATATCAGAGTACCAACATCCCCGTAATAAGTTTTAAAAAGAAGGGGTTTTTTTTTACACATATACAAACTAATTTTACCGTTGTTGGTTTAGTAACACTTTGACATGTAGGCTCCCGTAACTGAAGACTGGTGAAGACGGTGCTGGAACTCTGGACAGGTGAGTGTGAGCTTTTATTAAAAGTCAGCAGCCACGAGTGAGCGCTTATTTAAAGTCAGCAGCTACAGTTTAAGAAATGACTGAAGAACCGCTTTAATCTGTATTTATCAGCTTGCCTTGGGTTCAGCTTTAGGAGAAAAATAGCTCATGACTTTTGAAGGCGTACATATGAGGACTAAAGTGTTTTTATAAATTTGCCCTGTGAAGAAGCCATGTTGCTTTATTTGCTCTTTGGCACATACACTGGATGTATGGTAAAAGCAGACACTCGATAATCTAAAGTGGCCAATCAAGGAACATTCTGAACACAGCAAGAGATGAAGTGAAATGCGACGACCGTAAATGAACTGCTAGACAGCCGGGTACAGAAATATACGCCCCCTACATAAGGATCAGAACTTCAAGTATTCCGTTTTAATAAGCTCATGAAGGACAAGAGTGTTATTTATCAGGTTATGCTTCATTTACTAGGTTTACTTGCTTCCTAAGGAGTCTTGTAGGTCGGCCTCTTGGTCAAGATCAAAAAGACTTCATTTGGATGAATGGTCCCATACAAAATTGTGTCGTTATTACAAATCTGCCCATATCTTCAATGTTAAGAGCCCATTCAGACTAGCGTAACTTGTCAGGCGAATTGTCAGCCTGACAAGTCGCGGTAGGTTGTGGTCCATTGAGTAATACAGGACCGTTCTAATAGGAGCGACACAAGTCGCTCCGACTTAGAAAAAGGGTCCTGTACTACTTTGGGGCGACCTGGGAGCGACTTGCATAGACTTCCATTATGTGAAGTCCCTGCAAGTCGCGCCGAAGTGGTGGTGCACGCGACTTCACAGGTCGCCCCCCGAAGTCGGATCGCCTCAGTGTGAACCGGTTCTTAAAATCTATAAAATTAGTTTAGCTTGATCTAAACCAGCCTTTGTCAACCTTTTTGCCCCACAGGAACCCAAAACAAAAAGTTCTCCGGTCTTAGGAAACCCCTTCTAAAAATCAATTCTTTAGGGAGTTAGTGGGGAAATGCCCTTTACATTGTGTCAGAATACCAAACCTACAGACAGCTAAATAGATCATTGGGGTCTTACTAATGGCTCTGCAAAACGCCATTGGACCATTTACCTCTCCTCTTCAACCATGGGGGTTTGACCTCTCCTCAGCCACAAGTGTGAATGAGTCTCATTTCAGATATTTGGGAACATATCCAATAAAGGAATAGGCACCATGATTGGATCTCTTTGCTGGCAATTTAGGCCAGAAAGTTAATAATCATGGAGGATTCCTTGGGGAAAAAAAAAAGTTCCTCCAACCTTCTACAGAGGAACGCAGATGAAGCCATTGTCTGGGGGAATATGAGACAGGTATCAAATAGCTTAAGTATTACACTTGCACATTACTTTACACTTAACATGAAAAATAAACTAATAAAAATAAGCAGATAGATTAGCCACTACAGTGACTCAGCCTACAAACCTCTACATTCACTACATAAAATATGGAAACGGAGACCTGCAATATACAAAAAATTGCATCCAAAAAGCTAAAAACGGCAACAAAAACTGAAAGTTTGTGATCACGTAGTGGAGGTGCCCAGACACACTCAAACCTTGATTTACTTTATATTCCTTGCGAGCAAGATAGCCATTGCATGCGCTTGGAAATAAATCCCACAACTGACTTGCGATGATGCGCAAGCTTACCTGCATCATGGCCAACGAAAATTTTCAAAAGAAGTTTGGAATCCATGGACACATCTTCCATCCTCTTGAGGGCAGTTGCTTTTCTGGCAACAGGGTGGATTGGCCAGCCGGGCTATAGCCCTCTTCCCCTTTTTCCTCCCCTCTTACCTCCCTTATTTCTTCACTTTTTTTCTCCTCTTTTTTCTGTTGTGGTTTCTAAATGTCTTCTACAAGATGTTAACCATCCATCTAGCTGGTGGATACCGGGTTATTCATGCTTGCCGACACTTGGAGATTATTTTTTCTGCTTGGAGCTTGATTCCCCTCAACAGGAGTGCGCTCAATTTACGTTTCATATTTTTCACTATAATATATATATTCATTATGTAGGCACTGTTCTACATTCATATGGTGGATTATGTAAAATTGCTTACATTTATATTACTTAAGATTACATATTTTTGTCGTCAGTATCACACTCCACCTGCATTGCGTACTATTAGACTCCATTCACACTACGGCGACTTGTCAGGCGACTTGTCAGGACCCGTTCTAATAGGAGCGACACAAGTCGCTCCGACTTAGAAATAGGTTCCTGTACTACTTCGGGGCGACTTGCATAGACATTCATTATATGAAGTCCGTGCAAGTCGCGCTGCACACGACTTCACAGGTCGCCCCCGAAGTCGTACCACGTTAGGAGAGCAAGTAAGTGCCGGTTCACACTGTTTTTTTTTTAATGAAACTTTCAATAAAAATATTGAAAGAGAAAACATGTGGTCACTGGAAAGATACTATACTTAACCGTCCTACATTACACTGTCTGCAACAGGAGTCTTTAGACTCCTACAATAGCTAAAAGGGGTAGGACAATATTTTACAGGAAGAAAGGGGAGTCAGGAAGGACCGGGGATGTCTTGCTTATAAAGGCTCAGAGATAAAAGAAGCCAGTGGGTGATTACGTTAATCACTATCTTTCCTTAAAAATACTTTTTCTTTTTGGAAAGAATGACCCTAGGTACAGCAACCAGACCTGATATAGTTGGGCCCCAAATTTGAGGAACAAAACATGACAAGAGTCCATGCAAGCAATACAATAGCAGTAAAAATGCACAAGACAGGATCTCCGTTCATTACTCGGATGCAGGAAACGCGGCAGATTCAGTTCATTAGTATTTAAATTACATAACTGGAAGATCTATGTAATAACCCCAAAATGTACTCCCCATGTGCTCCATATCTCTGCAGCAGAATACAGAAGAGAAGGATTAGGGAAAGCTTTAGGATGCATTTATACCAGAGCGTCGCATTTTTGGGAGGTTTATTGCACATTTTTATAAAGAGTCTTTAAGCTTCGGAGATATTTTTTCTGTATTGTCAAAAGAAAAACATATCATCCGTTCCATTATTTGTTGCAATGTTTTTCAGCTTTTTCATTTGCTTCTCCCTGGTATTTTGTTCTTTTTTTTTTATTTGAGATAGGGGGTGGGGGGTTAGGGTTACCCTCAATGAAAAATAAAATAACCATCAGGGGATAGGGTTAATTTATTTTAGGGAGATTTTTTCATATTTTATTAAATTTATTTTTGATTATAGGTTTTTTTTTTTTAGGTTCAGGAAATTTGATATTAAAGTGTTACTAAACCCACAGCAGTTAAATCAGTCTGTAGTAATACTTAAATTCCGACGCCTTTCTTGAGGCGAGTCATTTATGTTTGTGATGTATTTTTAGTCATGTATCAATAAAACTAAACTAAAATATTTTAATATACTCAGTGCCTTTAGTGCCCATTCACACTACCGCGACTTGTCAGGCGACTGGTGAGCCTGACAAGTCGCGGTCCATGCAGTGCTACGGGAACCGTTCTAATAGGAGCGACTCAAGTCGCTCTGACTTAGAAAATAGTTCCTGTCCTACTTCGGGGCGACATCGGAGCGGCTTGCATTGACATTCATTATATGAAGTCCGTGCAAGTCGCGCCGAAGTCGCGGTGCACGCGACTTCACAGGTCACCCCCAAAGTCGTGCCGCAGTAGTGTGAACCGCCACTTAAAGTCCATGTTTCGCCAACAACCTATTTCCAATCTGTAGTAATGAGTGCTTGTTATTCTCCCTGCGGAACCTACAGGGTTAATCCTCACATTGTGTCAATAGGCTGTTTGATCCTGTCTTTTCCTTCCCTTCTTCCAAAAGACACCAATCCATCTCCTGATAGTACAGAGCCTTGGGAGCACTCTGCAAATGCTCAGTTTGGTGCGTAATGTGTATTGCTCAAGAGATTAATATTTTTATGGGGGGGTGCATGTGATCAGCACAGGGCCGATCAGCGCTGTCCAGACAGGGGTCATCAGTCCTAATAGGACAGTCAGGGGAAAATGAAAACTCCTCCTCCAAGTTTTAACCAGACACTGATAGAAGTCACAAGACTGCTATATATTCCTGGTGAGAAAAGGTATTTAGCAGTTTATATTTACTAAAATAATCGTATTTCCATGTTCTGTGTACTGTGGGAGACCAGATATAGGGAATGCAGGCTCCTGGGTTTAGTAACACTTTAATAGATTGTAAGCTCTAACGAGCAGGGCCCTCCGATTCCTAGTGTATTGTATTTGTACTGCCTACTCTCAAGTTGTAAAGCGCTGCGTAAACTTTCGGCACTTTATAAAGCCTATATAATAATCCTATATAATAATATCCTATATAAAATTCCTATATTATAATAAGAATAAATACTGATTAAACTGGATGGACTTTTTTTAACCAGGTACCTATGTAACTATATCAGTGGTAGGGATTGACCGATTAGCTGCAACACAGATATATATCGGGGGGCGATATGCACTTTCCCTGATATATCGGAATCGGCCCCTAAGGTTACCGATATTGCCAATATTTAGGGAAAATGCATGTATCGGAGTGATGCCTGCAGCTAGAGGCATCACCCTGGTATCGGTGTCCATAGCCGACGGTTGGCTGACTTGTAATGACAACTGATGCTAAGAAGCCGCTGGACTGTCATTACAAGGAGCGGGAGGGGAAGTAGTCTCCCCCTCCCCCGACTCGCCCGGGTCTCCCGTCATACCGGGAAACCCGGGCATCCTACCTGCACCACCGCAGAAGAGACAACCCGATCAAAGACGCATTCGCCTCTGATCGGGTCGCCATGGAAAAAACCCGGAAGTGATGTCATGACATGATTTCTGGGTACTCGTCGCCGAGGAGGGGTTTGGGGTCTTTTAGACCCCCAAATCCCTCCACAAAGGAGTACCTCTGGAAAAAAAAAAAAAGAAAGAAAAGATTTTATTTTACATGTCTGAAAATATTGTCCGATACCCAATGACAAAAATATCGGTATTAAAAAAATAATATTGGTCGATCACAAATCAGTGGTAGAATTCTGTCCCATTATTGGTATTGGGAGTGGGGGGGGGGGGGGGGACAGGGTCCCAAGGGCCAGATAGAGGCAAACAAAGGGCTGCGTCCAGCTTGTATGGAAACCAGAGCTTTTGACAATCAGTAGACAGTTTTTATTGGCTGCCTATAGAACCCCTTTTTAAACCCAGCTCCTCTCACTCAAGTACTACAACTCTCAGCAAACTAAAAGGCTAGAAGTCGTTCAGCCACAGCAGGGTCGCCGGCTGCACCGCCGCAGTAAGATATAAGCTTTCCCAGGATGTCAGTTCAATCTTTGTAGTACAAGTCGTAAGATTCGCCGCTGACCCTAATAATCACAGGTTTTCAGGCGCTGTTAAAAGGCACACGTGAACAGAATGCAGAGACAGAGCTGCTTGGCAGTCTACAAGTTTATTGCCAAGTAAATGTGTGTTTAGTTGAGCAATAAGATCTAATAGCAAAACTGTCCGTACTGCTCTAATTCACTGTATTCCCTCCGGATCTCATGCTTCTTCCCTCAACTTTCTTTTTTTTATTTTATTTGATTAACATTTTCTTGCTCGATGCTTTTCGCCACACAGAACTGGGAAGCCTTTAGACCTCTCAAAGCAAGAAGGGTCTTGACCAGTCTGAATCAGCGTGGTACTAGGAAAAATATTAAGAAAAAAAAAAAAAAAAAAAACACAGACCTGTCATCTCCACATGAAAGCACAGACCATTATTCAGCCTTGTTGAATTTGATAAAAAAAAGAAAAAAAAAAAATTGAAGTTTTCATTTCACTCCCAAAACTAATGCGATCTCTACATCTGTGGCCCCGATGACACGCTGTCATGGACAGAACAGTGTGTCCAACCATAGCTAAAAATAAAACCGTGAAAAAAAAAAAAAAAAAAAGAAGAATAAAGGAAGATAGCAACACTTTTTTTAACCTGTGGAAGAGGAGACCAAAAAAAAAAAAAACACAACATACTCCAGTATATATTCCAAACTCTGAAGGCCCGTACACACGTACCGATTGTCGGTCGTAAATATTCGGCCAACGTCCGATCGGCCGATTGTCGGCTTGTTAGTATGATGGTTCCAACAACCGACTGCGACTTTTCGGCCGAACAAAATCTGGTGTGCAGGCTATAAAATTTTTGTAAGCCAACAAAGAACGGCCGATTGTTCCTCAGTCAGTACAGATTTCGGCCGACAAAAAGCAGATGAGCAAGACTGGGCATGCTCAGAGAAGAAAAAACACACGGAAAGTTAACCATCACATGACATCACTTCTGCAGTCGGTTGTTGTTGGCTGACAAAATTTGTGTGCAGTCTTTAGCACTTTTCAACCTACACGACAGCACGGGACAAAAGACAGCCGAACGGTCGGCCGACAATCGGTGCGTGTGTACGGGGCTTTAGAGCCCATTCACATTGAGGCGACAACGTCGGGGGGGCGACCTGTGAAGCCGCGTGCACCGCGACTTCGGCGCGACTTGCAGAGACTTCACATAATGGAAGTCTATGCAAGTCGCCCCAAAGTAGTACAGGACCCTATTTCTAAGTCGGAGCGACTTGTGTCGCTCCTATTAGAACGGGTCCTATACTACTCAATGGACCGCGACATACCGCGACTTGTCAGGCTGACAAGTCGCGCTAATGTGAAAGGGCTCTTAGGCTTCATGTACACGGGACGTTTGAAAACCTCTCCTGAACACTGGAACTTGACAGCTAGTAACAGACGGTTAAAAAACGTTCGCTTTCCCGCGTTTACCTGCCTGTTTAGCGGCGTTTGCTTTCAGAAGCACTTTTACATTGTAAAATGGTCAGAAATGTATTCCCATTGAAAACACCTATAAGCTAATCGCTTAAAAATGCGAGTTACCGCGTTTGAACTTCCGTCTGAACGCATTTTTTTGCTTAACAAAAATGCCACTAAACCCAACTGCCTCTTCTCAACGACTATAAACGTCTCAGTGTACACGGGCAGATAAGATAACAAAAGGAGAATTCAGGGGCTGCTGAAAAAAAAACACACCCAACTGCTCCTAAACGTCCGTTTATCAGCAGCAATGCACATGAGACCTAAAACAAAAGGTGGCTACATTTGTTCTCCATGGTCCCACTGTATGTAGGAATGTAGTCACCTTCTCTTACTCACCCCTAAAATGGGCTATGGGATGTATAGTGTGCATGACTGCAGCTAACAAACCGACTGTTCCCTACAAAAAACAGAAGAGGGGGAAAAAAATTTGGGAGTGCACATTACAAGGAGGCAGAAAAGCAAATGAATAATACATTACAGCAGGGCTCGACAAACCCCAGGCATCAGCGGCCTGGCAATTGGGCTTCATTGCAGCAGGTGTTTTTGTCTCCATGTGGCCCCCGCCCATGGGTGCGTGGACTAAGATGCCGCGACTTTGCGGCCTGCTGGAGTGAGATGCATCGGGGAACTGGCGCCCTCTTGTGGTAGCTGGGGCTGTGACAAGTAGTCACTGACGATTTCCCCTGCCTGTTCCCACTGCCCGCCCATCTCCTTCCTAAGAAGAGAAGAGGTTGAAGATATTGTGGGCTTCATCTAGCGCCCTGTCCTTAATGGTGAGTGGACAAAGTGTGGGGCAGCTGGCTGGAACATCCTCAGTTGCATTTACAGCCCCACAAAGATGGAAACAGTTTTTTTTTTTTTTTTCACCAAAAATCTTTTATTATTTTTAGATTCTTTCCCTGTCATGCCAAAGCCCCACAGTTGAAGGCCCCTTTCACATGGGCTGTCCAATCAGGTCCGCCTGAAAAACTGACAGTAGCCTCTATGGAGAGGCGGATATCAGCAGACACCCGCCGCCATCCGATCCTGTCCGCCAAAAACAGATGGATGCTGGTCCTTTTTTCCACCTGTCCAACTTAAATCGGATGGCATCTGATGGAAATGAACAGGCGGTCCGTTTTCATCCAATTTCCCCATAGAGGAGAGCAGGACTGTGTCCGTTTTAACTCTGCATAGCAGAGCGGACAGGACCGGTCATCCGTCTGCTCAGTGGGGCTGAGCAAGCAAATTCCATTTAGCAGAAGCGCCTGCATGAAAGGTGCCTAAGGTGGCATGAGTTACTGGATCACAGGATCTCCCATTTCCCCCCACCTTGTTGCACTGTCCTTCCCTAGTGAGCCGCTGCCCATTCCACCATCAAGCCAAGTACACAAAAACCTAATGTCGGGCCAGTTCAATAAAAACTGGCTGCCATTTGGCCCGTGTGTACGGCAGCCAGTCCGACAGAAGCCGACCTTTCAGCATGCTTATTTTTTAAATAAACATGTGTGTTATACTTACCTCCTCTGTGTGGTTGGTTTTGCACAGAGCAGCCCAGATCCTCCTCTACACGGGTCCCTATTCGGTGCTCCTAGCCCCTCCCTCCTGTTGTGCCCCACAGCAAGCAGCATGCTATGGGGGCACCCGAGCCGAGACACAGCCCCCTACGTCCATTCAGACAGAAAGCTGCAACATGGTCCCGCCTCCTCTCTCTCCTGATTGGCTGACTGCCTGACAGCAGCAGGAGCCAATAGCACCATGCTGCTGTCTCAGCCAATAAGGAGGGGAGTCCCAGGCAGCCGAGACACTCTTGCAACATTGCTGGATAAAGATGGGTTTAGGTATTAGGGGGCTGGTTTTTTTTTTTTTTTTTTTTTTTTTTTTTTTTAATATCTTAATGCATAGAATGCTTTAGGATTAAAAAAATAAAGGGATTGAAAAGGCAGAAGGTTTTATTTAAGAGTGGATATGTATAGATTATGCTTTTAAGAATAAGGATGTTGTTTAGACACAATGCAGAAGCCCCACTTCTAGATCTTTACTCTTCTGAAAGGACAGACCGTTTCCAAATCTAACCCCTAAGCGCCGACGGAACGCGAATACGTAGCCTCGGCTTTAGAGGGTTATACCGAGGTGAGGCCCACGCTAGATAACCACCAGAGCGCTCTACCTATCTCCTGGGATTGAACACCGAATATATTTTCTGCTATTATTATGTATTTGCTAGCCAAATTACAGTTTATAAAAAAAAAATATATATATATATATAAAACAAAGCTTGTATGCATCTGCCTACAAAAATTCTACAGCTTATATATTGGGATCCTCAGAACGGAGATACCAATTTCACTCCTAAAAGTGGTTGTAAATCTAAAGTCTTTTTTTTTTTTTTTTTTTTTTTTTAAACAAAAAAAAAAAAACACATGCCTATAATTACCTGCTCTGTGCAAATAGTTTTGCAGAGCAGTCCTGATCCTCCTCTTCTGGCATCCCCCAGCAGCAATCCAGGCCCCTCCTCTTCATCGGGTCCCCCCCACAAAAAGCCACTTTTTCCCTGGGGGCACCCGTGCGGGGTTGCATCCCAGTCCTGCTACTGCGTCCATTGGCACAGACAGCGAGACGTGGCCCCTCCCCCTGTGCTACAGAATTTGATTGACAGCAATGGGAGTCCATGGCAACTACTGATATAAATCTGTCCAATAAGGAGAGACACAGCAGCTGGAGCCGCTGTGCTTGTGCACATTGCTGGATCGGATCAAGCTAGAAAAAGTGGGGGGTCCTTGGGGAGATTCAGCAAAGAAGGTTTTTCGCTTTAATGCATAGAATGCATTAGGTGAAAAACTTTGAGAATTTTTAACCTCTTTACTCCTACCCTTTGCCTGGGTTCACATTGTGGCGGTTCTTGCATGCTGCACCTATGCGGGCACAGTGGCGCATTCATTTGAATGGACTGCATGGAACCACATGGTGTTGT
This sequence comes from Pelophylax lessonae, assembly GCF_965119305.1. Lineage (NCBI taxonomy): Eukaryota > Metazoa > Chordata > Amphibia > Anura > Ranidae > Pelophylax > Pelophylax lessonae. Next base: position 298,934,693 of record NC_138773.1, on the reverse strand, counting down.
GGCAACATGTGGTTTCACGCCCCCGAAAACGCACTGCATTTCCAATGCATGGGGGTGCCATTAAGAATTAATGTCAACCCCCACATCTACAAAAGAACAACGCATTTTGCCTGCAGGTCAGGGAACATGTGCAATTTACATGCATTTTCAGATCCAAGAAAGTGTTAAGCTAGGCTTAGTCTGAATTTGCAAGGAAGGCTTGTGATGAGTTTATGTTAAATTGTTAAATATGCACACTTTATCTCACACCCACAGACCCCCCCCCCCAAAAAAAAAAATCACATGTTCCCACCATCACACCTTACTCATAGAATTAACACATTTATTAGCATTTTCTATTTTTAATACAAGTATCCAACCCACCAACTCAAACACTTTATTTTTAAACACCCAGAATTTTTCCTGCTCAGCTGCTCTTCCTACCAGCAGTTTTCCCTTTTCTACCATTCAATGAGCAGGAACACATCTGATAGTTTGCTAGAACTACAGTCTTTATGGGAAGCTGTGGGTGGGTGAAGAGAGACGGCCATCAAAAAAATAAAAATAAAAAAGAAGATGGATTATTGGAGAGGAGTGATGCCCAAAGCAATCATATTTTAGCTTTCATTTTGCAACCTTCCCCTGGCTAAACAATAGCTAGAATCCAATTGGTTGATATAAGCACCAGTTCAGCCATATCTGGTCAGTTTACCCCAGGTGCATTTACAATCCAGTGCACAAAAAAAAAAAAATTGTACATGTCAGTCAGAACTCAGAATGAATGAGGGTCAGCTCACCTATTTCATATAAAATACACCACGCAGTCAATGGGCCCCACTGCATTCCAAAATCCCTATGCAGCCTATAATATTGCACTAAGTTACCCCTTCACACCTAGGGGGTAAAACAAATCTTAAATGCCCAAGCACAATTTTGCATAATGCATTGCATGCAAAATAAACTGACCCTGACCTTTGACACTTACCTAAACACTAACCCAGATCAAATCTTTATCTAGCCATTTTTTATATATTTTTTGTTTACACACTTTTTTCCCTATCTGCAAGGAAAGAGAAGAGAATGATACATTGTATCAGAGCGAGAGCAAAAAAGCAGGGGCAGGCTCCACAGTGACTGATCACTGTCGTAGCCACCCCGAGGCTACCATAGTGATCAGGTGATCCCAAATTGGGAGTTCCGGGTCCCGATCATTAGTACAGGACCCAGGGCTGTGAGGCATCAGCCTCTGTGCTGGGAGGGCGCTGTGTGGATGTGAATATATGTTACCCCACGGAAAATAGCCCAGTGCAGTGGGACATATATGTGATACGTCAGCAACAAGGGGGGGTTTAAAAATAAACAAAATGCTTTTGGAGTACAAATGTATCTAAAAGAGTTTTCTATTTAAGACACAATAATTTAGTTTATTCAGCATTAAATGGAGCTTGGTTATGTAGCATGAGGATGTATATTCTGCAATATTTACATTTTTGGTAAACTCATTCAATAAATCCAAGCTCTGCAAGCTGAGATATAACATGCACTGCATTGATGCATTCACACAATATCACACTAAAAATACTAGCAAGAATGAGTCCTTACATTTAAAAGAGCACCTGTCATTTCAGATCCATCATGGTAGCGCTTGTTGGCAGGCATCCACTCACCTGCTGCCCCCACGTCCCTCACCTTGTTGTGTCACTGCCGAATTACCAGCCATCCCATTAAAGTGAACGGGACTGTCAGTGACACAACAGCGGGTACCAGGAAGTGGGAGGCAAGTTAAAAAATAACTAAGCTTAAATCCACTCCTACCCCCATTCTGAGCCCATTCCATCTACCCTGAAAGATTCCTATGCTTACCTATTTTTCCAGCACTAGCTTCAGTGTAGAGAAGGGGCAGTCAAGAACGGATACCCCATAGTAAGCTAATGAGTGACGTCATTGCATAGACTCAGCAGCCGTTGTCTGCTCTCCCTTCTCTACACTTAAGCCAGCGCTGAAGAGATCATTTGACTGGCCTGGAGTGACTTCAGAAAAGCTAACTACAGACATCTTTCCTTTTACAGGGTAGATCGAGTAGGCTTAGAATGGGGGTGGGAGTAGATGTAAACTTAAAGAGAAGTATGGGTTTCTATTTTTTTCCCCCCCATTTTAAACTTACCTAGGTGGATGCAGCATTGGTCCAATCCTGCATCTGTTCCCTGGTGCCTCTAAACTGAAAACTGAGTGATCGAACACTGCTGATCGATCGGTTTTGACAGCTCCCAGAGCAGAGAACTGCTGACAGTCATTCAGCAGTTCTCTGGTCTGTCCCCTCCTCGCTCACTAGCACTGGGCTGCAGAGGGGCGGGAAGCGGTCGGCTCAGGCTCTTGGCGGCTTGCTTAGAGGTGGAGCCAGGTGTCGGTCCGTAATGGTGATGACGCGGTGCCTGGACCGACATCTACGACTTCAGCAAAAAACAGACTTCAGCCCACGCTCTGCTTAAAAATGGGTCACAGGAGTGCAGAACAAACTGCACTCCTGTGATCCATAGGAAATGTACAGCCAAACGAGCTTTGGCTTTACATCTCCTTTAAGTTTTGACTTACACGTGCTTTTACGCGCCTCCCCACAACCACAAGAATGGGAGCCCAGACTAAGCCCTGCTGTGGATGGAACATGTGGGGGGAATGGCTTTGGGTATGAATAAGCAGTGTGCGGTTATTGAAAAACAAACCTTGGCTGGAGTGGAACTTAAAGTCTCTTCAGCCTGCAGCCCGTTAATGGGCTGGTGAACTAGAGCAAACTCCAGGGCTTTGGCACCTGGCGGCTCATTGCAGGGAAAACAAGGAAGATACAGGCTGGCCTGTGAGCGGTTAAGGGGGGGTTTGGTGGCCAACGGTATTTGGGAAAATTAGAATGCTAAACATGTTATACTTACCTGCTCTGGAGGCACCACTGCATGCTCGCTCCTGAGCTGCTGCTCTATGCGTCCATAAGATACAGAGCTGCAGCTCAGCCCCTCCCCCATGATCTCTCCTCATTAGCTCACTGGCTGTGATTGCCAGCTGTGGGAGCCAATAGGCTACTGCTGCTGTTTCGGCCAATGCAAAGTTATTGTCACCATACAGCGGAGGCGATAGAAACGTCGTTGAATCGAGATGGGTGTCAGGTTAGGATTGGGGGGGGGGGGGAGGGGGGTGGCTGCACACAGGGTTTTTTTTTTTTTGCCTTCATGCATATAATGCATGAAGGTAGAAATCCTTCAGCCTTTATGACCACTTTAAGTTATGCAATGCTTATATTAACAAAATGAGGTCTAACTGGTTTACATTCACTTCAAGCCTTGCAAATTTCCAAGCCAGTAATTCCAAGACAGAGAGAGGTATTTAGAAAGGCAAAAACGATCGGTGATTGATTATATGAATAGGGCAAACTTTGTGGATTGTCAGTTTAAACAGGTGCAGATTGTCAAAAGATGGTTGCCTTTTAGGCTTTAAAACAGAGGTTCATTTTTATGGGGTGTTTTCCGGATGGGTGTTGTATACTGTAAATTAACAAAGACCGCATTTTCAGCATATTTTGCTTTTAAAAGAATTTCAATGACAGGCCAATGCAGCAAAAAAATAATACCAGTCCTTTTATCAACGCAAAAGCAATGCAGCCTGTTGGTCAGAATGACCCTCTAGAAAACAATCCATATTCCACAGACAACAGGTTTTGACCACACTGGGAAACAATGTACCGGAAATGGATGCATCTGATGATAGTAAGCCATAATAGTGGTAGCTCCATTGTAGATCAAAGCCAATGCTTGCATACTGAGCGTGCCCCATGTTCCAAGGGTGTGCAACGTAGGGCTGTTCATTAGGCAGGAATAAGTAGAAGAGAATTCCATTATCCTCCCGCGTCTTGCGTCAGTTTCTATTGTGATTTTTACCAGTTAGGTTTTACTATCCAGTCTACAGAGAAAGGTCTCCATATCTACCAGCCTTGCAGCAAGTACAAAGCCGCAGCACTTCCAGTGGTTACAGCTTTGACTAGTCCAAGAAATCTTCCTTCGCCCACTTAGGTTTCAAATTAAGCAGAATAGTGGACCTGACAGCAGAGTGTCAGCCAAGAAAAACACAATTGCCTTCCATCTCCAGTACTCAGGAGCTTGTCACAGGACAGGTACGCAGCACGTCCTAGATGGAGCGCAGAGTGTCTCCTTCACTTACAATAGATTACCTGGAGATCTGCTCTAGGCAGAGAGCTGGAATGAACTTGCTAATGACTGCAGTAATCCAGGCTGAAGAACAGCAGGAAAGTAGTGCTGCTAGCTGAGAATACTCTCTGCAATACTCCAAAATACTAAACCCAACAATGTGTCATACAGACTGGGAAGCCTGCAGCCATCTGTTATACAATATGAGGGGTAATATATATATATATATATATATATATATATATATATATATATATATATATATATATATATATATATATATATATATATATATATTTTAGATAGAGAGAGCGCAAGGGACATATATAACAAGCAAGGGATATTTGCCAGCAAACGCCCTGCAGAGCAAAATTTAGTTTAAGGCTCCATGTACAAGGGACGTTGTTAAAAGTCCCTTTGAATGCTGGAATTTCTAGGACGTTTGAAACGTCCGTTTGGTCGCATTTGCACCCGCGTTTAGCAGGCGTTTGCGTTTAGAACCGTTCCTAGAGGTCAAAAAACGATTCCCCTTTAAAATGGAAAAACGAACGCTAAACGCGGGTCATCGCGTTCGGACGCGTTTGTAACGCCGGGAAACACACGTTCGAAAGCAAATAATTGCGTTCTAAAAAAAGTCCCTGAACGCAACTGCCTGCAAATGACTGTAAACGACCCTGTGTACATGGACAGATAAGATAACATGTAGGTGGGTTCAGGGGCTTCTGAAAAAACCGCCCAACTGCTCCTAAACGGCCATTTCCAGCGTCCCCTGTACATGGAGCCTTAATGTAAATCTGCAATGAGCAAATGAAAGCCTAAATCTGCATTTGCAGGATATCAAATGTTTTCGTTTAAGGGGGGGGGGGGGGACTTGTTTGCCAATTTAAGAGAAACTGGTGACTTTTTTTCTTGATCTTAATTCTTAATAAAGTGGTGCACAAAAACCGTGCATGTGAAATACACACATAAATGTCCCTTGTCCACCCCCGAAGGAGTAAGACCTTATCCTGACCCCCCCAGGGAGCACAAGGCTCAACCTGATCCACCAAGCCAAAAGGCCTGGCAGACCTCTCTCTCTCCTTATGATCAGCCAAAACCAACCAACAAGTACTAGGTGAGAGGCCCTCTCGAACAGATACACACAGATTCAGGGGAGGAAAGAAATCAACAGCCTTTACATCCTCCCCCTAGACTTCAGAGTAGGTCCTACGTCCCTGGCACTAAATTAAATAGTGCCAGTGACTGGCTAGACCCTGAGGCCTAGTAACAAAAATTGCCCTGGATTTAGCCAATGGACCTAGCCTAAAGAGACACAGGGTAGAAAAACGTAGGGACATGGCCATGTGTCTTTTCAACATAGTGAGGTTCCCAAACTCAAGTGTTACGAAGAGCGCCACTGGAGCCATTTTCTGCCTTCCAAGACCATGGCCAGAATAGGTAGACCCATTTGAATCAGGAGACACTGGGTTCATCCAGGCTTCCAGGGGCAATTACTCCCGTGCCCCACATCCTGTGGGCACCCCATCTTTTCCAGCCAACCTAAGTCCTGAAAGACAGTAAACTGTCCCTTTGGATAGAATGCTTGGAGACCCCTGCTTGGAGAGTGTCCATATAAACCATAATCATCCACACCTTGTGGAAAGAACATCAAGAAAAGATAAATATCAGACTCTCCATTGTGAACTGCTAAAAATGAAAAACACCAACTAGTACTTCTCTCTGTGTGCACAAGAGACACCTACCAAATATACATGACCATTAGGTGAAAAAGGGTCAATAAGTGCATCAAAGGTTAATAGTCTCTATCACTGCTGTACCATCCTGGAGGGTGCACAGACATTCTCTCGCAATAACATATAAAGGAAGAAAGGAAGATCAAAGTTAAAAACTGCTCATTTACTAGAAAAACAGAATGCACTCATATGTGTAAGAAGCCAAACATGCTTGATGATGTCACATCCGCTAGCTCGCCCAACACGTTTCGTCAAAGTACAGGTCTTCAAGTGAAGTGGCCGTTTAATAATAACACGTACAACCCATTTAGCACATCTCTACAATACATGCACATTTTTTCTATTCAAAACACTGAACGTACAGAAAAATACCTGTTCATTTGCCAGAAATCCAGGGAGCTCATTAATTTTTTTGTTCAAACTGAGAACTGACTGTTACACTGAAATCCCAAGTAGTTTTGTCAGCCCTGAATGGGTTTTCACTTGCCAGATGAAAGAACATTCCCCCTTTCCACACATCCATGCCATAGTGAGAACATACTATGGATTCCAGCAGGAGAACTCCAGGAGAGCCGACAACACTGCTTTGGGTTTCAGGGCAGTAAAAGCAGCGGTTACCAACTAACTACAGGAAGTTAGGAACGCACTGGATTTCTGGCAGGATCCACAGGTATTTTTCTGTATTTGCAGCACTGAAGATATAAAACATGGAGAAATATACTATGTATTGCAGAGATGTACAGAATGTGTTTTTCTTAATTCTGCCCTGACATATGCTTTAACCACTTTGCCACCGGAGGATTTTGCTGTCTTACGTCCAGGCCACTTTTTGCGATTCGGCACTGTGCGACTTTAACTGACAATTGCGCGGTCGTGCGACGCCGTACCCAAACACAATTTACGTCCTTTTCTCCCACAAACAGAGCTTTCTTTTGATCACCTGTGCGATTTTTACTTTTTGCGCTATAAAAAAAAAAAAAAAAAAAAAAAAGAGTACATTTTGAAAAAATTATATTTTTCACATTTTTTTTTTAATATGAAATCCCCCCCCCCCCCCCAAAATGTAAAAATCGAATTTTTTTTTAAATTTTTGGCCAATTTGTTTTCTGCTACCTATGTTTGGTAAAAAAAAAAATCACAATAAGCGGATTTTAATTGATTTGCGCAAAAGTTATTGCGTTTACTAACTAAGGGAAAGATTTGTCATTTTTGGTGTTTTTTTTTTTTAACGAGTAATGGCGGCGATCTGCGATCTTTTTTGCGGGACTGCGACATTGCGGCGGACAGATCGGACCCTTGACTGACATTGACACTTTTGGGGGTACCAGTGACATTACTACAGTAATCAGTGCTATAAATATGCACTGTTACTGTAAAAATGACACTGGCAGGGAAGGGAGTTAATTTTATTGGAGAGGGAGGGGTTAATGTATGCCTGGTGCTTACTAACGTGTGTGGGGGGAGGGGACTGACACAGGGACAGATCGCATGTTCAGCTATGCAATCTGATCCTGCCTGTCACTTAGGAGATCCGCCCGCTTTGTTTACACAAGCGGGCGGATCTCCAGACTCGATTCCCCGACGATCTGGGAAGAGCGGCGGTGATCACCGCCGCTCCTCCCCTGGCCCGACTCCCGCTGTGACTGATAACAGCGGGAGCGAGCCTCCGGCGGCGCGCACGCGCCGCCCACAAGGTGAGGAGTCCAGCGACGTAGGTCTACGTCGCTGGACGGGAACGAGCCACTTTGCCGCAGTACAGTCAACGTGACTGGTCGGCAAGTGGTTAAAGAAAGCCTCTTAAAAGAAAAACAAAACCTATATTTGAAAAGTCCACTTTCCATAGCAGTCAGTCATTTTCCCTGCTTTGCAAAAGGTACCACACTACACTGCTTCTAGGGCATTGATTCAACAGGTAACCAGACCTGTGTAATATCAGTAATGCAGCAAGAATTATAAAAGGATCAGGATGACAACCTTGGGCATGCACCAGTGGAAACAAATCAGCAACAGCTCCTCACATATTCCTGACACATTACTTCGAAAATCCACATTTTTGCTTTGCTTTGCAAGTTGCACAAAATCTTGTTGACAGGCTAGTGATCTGCATATTTGTAAAGCCTATAATAATGCAATAAAGTAGAAAAAAAATGGAATACATGTACTGTAATATTATTCACAGCCAACCCCACACAAGCCAATTTCAGTTTTGCATGGTTACTGAAAAGCTTTATCACATGGTGCCGCTTGCATTTTTAAAAGGACTCCAAAGTCCAAAGTCAACTAATACTGCCATGTAGTATGCTTCTCCCTTTGGATTCTTCAAAGAGGTAAGAAATAACTGGGGAATCCAGCAACAAGAGGCACCTTCATTATGACCTTGTTGACAACCTGCAGCAGGGAAATCTCATTTCATTCTATGAGAGATGCCAAAACCCGTAGGGTGATAGAAACCAGTGCCAGTGCAAGGCTGAGCAGATTTTAAAGAGGTTTTAAAGCCGAACTGCACTGCATCTGGGCACCACATACCAAAAATGCTATTTAATTCCTTTTTATTATTCAAAGCAAACTGATCCATCCATTCATGTTTCAATGCTTTTTTTTTTTTCTTTAGATAAATCACTTTACAAACATACCCCCTGGCAATTCAGGCTGTGGCCATCTTGAGAAAGGGCAAATTTACTTCCTGGAATCCATCTACCCTTAACTCAGGCATGCAGGCAGGAGGGTGTGTTTAGCTAAGAAAACATCTCATGAAGACTCCTGGGATGTAGAACATCATTTGCCTAGGCCAGAAACGAGGTAAGAAAAAAAATGAAGACGTTTAAAACAAGGAAATAGGATGTATTTTACCATTTACTAATGCTAGCAGCAGAAGAATTAAAAATAGTCAATGCTGATTGAGAGGTAGGTCCTGTATTGTGGAAGTGGAGTCCAAAAAATGAAAGAAAGGAGCAAAGGTCTGGTCACCAGAACTGCCCCTTTTTTTTAGGATAAAGTTCAAGCTCAATTATCATTTATAGATATTCCCTTTCAGATAGAAAGTCTTTTTTTGGCTTCAGGTCCACATCAAGTAGGGGGAAGACCAGGCAGCCATCTGGAGAGCTCTGATGCCTCATAAAAAGGCTGCATTACTTCCCCAGCAGACTTGCCTGAACACTTCCTGGTGAAGAGGCATAAAAGTCCCCATCAGTGTCCTACAGAGTGCAGAATGAGAACAGAGCACAGCGCCCCTTGGCAAGCGAAGGCAGGCACTGTGCCCCACTGGAGGCTCTCCTCTCCCAGCCAGCCTCAACCAAGAATACCCCCTGCTGCCCCCTGCCAGCCAGTTCGTGAAGCCAGAGTGCAACAAACGCTGTCCAACCCAACCCCCCCCCCCCCCCCCCAGTGAGCAGAGAGTACCTGGAGCAAAGCTTGAAGCCCAACTCCACTTTTTTTTTTTTTTTTCTCAACAAAACATTCCCCTCTGGGTGATCTCTGTACATTGCAAGGATTGTAATAAACTTTACTGCAGATTCCTAACTTTTGTTATTCTGAAGTAATCCTCGTTTGTTCCTCTGTGCCAAGTGGGTCAAATGGGAGTGGTTTTATAATTATCTGTCAGCTGTGGCAGCTGCAGAGCTCCAATGAGGAAATCTGCTGGGCCTGCATTCCTTTAGACGTGTTTCTATTGGGATTATCCCACCAAAAATTAAGACATTTTTGTTGCAGGGGATGCCAGAAGTCTGACTTTTATCTTAGGCAGACTTCTGGGAAAATTAGTAGGCCAGATACACAGCAAGAAATGATGTTTCTGGGGTGTGGTCAGTATACATTCTGTGTACAGAACAGCTCCAGGCGGCCATATTGCATTGCATTTTCAGAAAATTACAACAGCTGCAGATTGAAAAGGAAAGGTGATTTTAATAACATTGAATTACAATATGATTTGTGTCGCAACTGTATACGCTATATTGTTTTTTCTTTATTTGCTATTTTTTCCCCACAAAAGTGGAGTTACCCTTTAAGCTTAGGATGGGTGTTGGGGGGAGGCAGGAAAGAGAGAAAGCAGGAGGCGGTTCAGGTCACTGCACCCTGAGCCATAAGTTGCCATTCAGCCCCTGATGTCAAGAATGGAGCTGAATTACTCTACTCCAGTATTGCAACTCTAAAGTTTGGGGCCCCAATTATGACCCAAAATACCACTTGCATGAATTGTGCATGTACTACAGCATCTGTGGGGGCTTGTTCAAACTCCCATCAGTCATTGTAAATTTGCTTCTCTATGCTACATTGAGTGCTGGATACTCTTTATACTGCCCTAAAATGAACATCTGTTCATGTTTATAGAGTTGAATGTCTATTCCTTTGTATTGCTTATGATGGCTCCCTTTGCTGGAAGCAATTGTGTCTTATAATGGGTCACCTTGTTTGGAGAGTGGTAAAGTAAGGCTGTATTTTTACCATAAAGAGCAAAAAAAAAAAAAAAAAAGTACAATTTTAAAGCACCCCACTCATACCTCCCCTCCTACTCAGCTCTGCCATTGGAAATGAAGTAACAAAAATTGTACTTCTGGTTCGTCTCATACAACAGCATTGGTGATTGGCATTTGGACCACAGCTGTCACATGCAGTGTCAATTTTGACATCAAATTTCAATTTCGTTTCAGTTATAGTCATGACTAAAATGCCATTTTATTTTTAGTCATATTTTAGTCATCTGAATTTTAGACCTATTAGTAGACTAAAATAGTATTAATTTAGTTGACGAAATGAACACTGGTCACCATGAGGTTGGGAGAGAATACACAGCCCTGTGTAAGCTCCAAAAGCTTAATTTCCTTGCTTGATTGGGGAAGGAAATGAAAATAATGGTGCTCCTTGGGGGGTAGTGAAGTAAACCTGTTGCTTTGCCCTGCAGGTTGTGGCCATAGACCAAAAAAAGCCTGCCAGGTAGGGCTGCACGATATTGGGAAAAAAAGTACATTGCGATATTCGTTTTTCAACAATATATATCGCGATATTTAACTGGGTGGAATGCAGAAGACACTGACAGTGTGGATTAGGCAGAGTCAGGACTCGCAGTGGTGGTAGGAGGTAGAATTTCCCCCCCCCCCCCCCCCCGAGTCCCGACTTCTCCCTACCTAATGCTGTAGAGCGGCTGCTAAGAGTTCTATGCAAGGGGGGAATTGCTGAACAAGGTGAGAGAGTTGCAGTCTGCTGTGGATCTGTGTCCCCCTGTGCAGCCAAGATGGCGGTCGGCAGAGCTTGCTGAGGGATATGAGTACACAGGGGTCCTTTTTGTAAAGATTAGGAGGTCTGTGTATGGCTTTGGGGGCACCCGGGGGATAGTGGCAAGTCCCGAATGAGTGCGGAGTAAGTAGGCCTTACCGGGAACCATGAGCGCGCGATCCGATCTAAGCAAGGCCATGGCTTCTGTGCCTGTGTAGGCCTCAACACTGCGCTCCTCAGAACGGAGTCTTTCCTCCGCAATACCAGGCAGTATTGGTCTCTGGTGCCTCGATGGGTCTCCCCAAGCTGTTTTTTCTCACTGAATAGGGGAGATTTAGGAGGATAACTAAGGATTCTGTACGGCGGTATCGGAGCTCTCACAAGCCGCGTCCGTCCCGCATGTCTTCCGGCCATGCCCCTTGCCTAATGCTAAATATCGTGTCTTCGGCGATATGAATATCACCCACGCCCGCAGAACGATAGTCGATATCACATCGACTATCGGTCAGCCCTACTGCCAGGTCTGTTGGTGTGTAGCCCAGCCCCCAAAGATCGACTTCTCCTGCACCTGCTCATCCGTGGCCAAACAGCAACAATCTGAAACAGGTTTTCTAACTTCGCCACTTACCTGTAGAAGCCTCAGATGGCAGAGTTTGCAGGTAGCTCAAATACATTAAAATACTTACCTAATCCAGCATCAGAAGGTTGTCATCTAATGTCTATGGGCAACTATAGACCTCCAGCCCAAATACTGCCCAAAAGCCATGCACAGAAGCCATGTTCAATTCATGCACTTCGACGAGCAAAGATTAAGTTAGAAGATTCCATTAGACCAAGGGGGGCTTTTCTGAAGCTCCTGCCAGAATTGTGGCAGCCCTGCTCTGCCACACAAACCCATCTCCATAAATTTCAGCATACTGCCCTCTACTTAAGTGCCATGCTCTTCCCCATTGCCCCGAAGCGCGCAGGAAATGTAATTGTGTTAACCTTTTCCAGTCCCTGGGCAGCTTCCTTCTCATTTCACGGTAGCGTCCAAGGCAGTCTTTATCAATGCCGAGTGCTGCAGCAATGTTTTAATTGAATTAATGATAGCATTATCCTTTTCAAGATCCATTAGTTAATATTGATTTGCACGCATCACAACAAGAATACCATAACATATCACTTATGGCTCATTATTTCACATAACCTGCCAGCAAAACAAGGAAAAAAAAAAAACCTTAATAAAAAGCAAGAAAATTGGAAAAAAAAATGCAACAGTAAGCAGAAAGCCCAAAGCACTTACAAAAATAAAAAATTCTTTCCCAGGTGTGGGAATATGAACACATAGGCAAGTTTAAAGGATACTTCTTTCCATAATTTAGCAGCAATTGTATTGCACTTGGAGTCTTATCTAAGTAGGTGCGAGGAGCCGTGGTGCTACCGGTTTCCCACCAGGGGGCACCGTAATGCACAGGAATGCAGAACTTTTTATAAATTGGCTACATGTTGGAGAATTGAGCAAATAGCAATTATTTTTCATTAAAAATTTCTAATTAACATCAGTCCTGCTCTGCTAAATATACAGATAATGGAAGCAATATGAATGTATTTGGTGTGATGAAATACTAATAAGTAATAATAAGTGTTAAAATGACTAGGTATAATTTAGTAAATTGGAACTACTTTCCTTGAAGGAAGAGAGCAACTAACAGGCATTGTCAGTGATAGCAAGATTGACAGCAGCAGCTTATGCAGGATCAGAGCAAAGAAAGCATCAACGGCATCACAGGTTTTTGGATTTTCCTTTATTACTTTTGATTTTATGCCCAGTTATGTCTCACAGAGGAAAATGTGGCCACACACAGGATCCAAAATTCCCTTTTCTTCTCCACTATGACATTATGAGAAAAAGGAGGAGGAGCCAAATAGAAGAGCCAAGTTTAAACTGGTGCACATTTACTACAGAAATATTTTTGCCTTACAGGCAATGGTGAACTGTTCAACTGTTACTAAACCGAGGAGCCTGCAGTCACTATATCTAGTCTCCTTCGGAGCCTGCATTCACTATACCTGGTCTCCCCAGGAGCCTGCATTCACTATACCTGGTCTCCCCAGGAGCCTGCATTCACTATACCTGGTCTCCCCAGGAGCCTGCATTCACTATACCTGGTCTCCCCAGGAGCCTGCATTCACTATACCTGGTCTCCCCAGGAGCCTACATTCACTATACCTGGTCTCCCCAGGAGCCTGCATTCACTATACCTGGTCTCCCCAGGAGCCTGCATTCACTATACCTGGTCTCCCCAGGAGCCTGCATTCACTATACCTGGTCTCCCCAGGAGCCTGCATTCACTATACCTGGTCTCCCCAGGAGCCTACATTCACTATATCTGGTCTCCCCAGGAGCCTACATTCACTATATCTGGTCTCCCCAGGAGCCTGCATTCACTATATCTGGTTTCCTTAGGAGCCTGCATTCACTATACCTGGTTTCCTTAGGAGCCTGCATTCACTATACCTGGTCTCCCCAGGAGCCTGCATTCACTATACCTGGTCTCCCCAGGAGCCTGCATTCACTATATCTGGTCTCCCCAGGAGCCTACATTCACTATATCTGGTTTCCTTAGGGGCCTACATTCACTATATCTGGTCTCCCCAGGAGCCTGCATTCACTATATCTGGTCTCCCCAGGAGCCTGCATTCACTATATCTGGTCTCCCCAGGAGCCTGCATTCACTATATCTGGTCTCCCCAGGAGCCTGCATTCACTATATCTGGTCTCCCCAGGAGCTTGCATTCACTATATCTGGTCTCCCCAGGAGCCTGCATTCGCTATATTTGGTTTCCCCAGGAGCCTGCATTCACTATATTTGGTTTCCCCAGGAGCCTGCAGTCGCTATATTTGGTTTCCCCAGGAGCCTGCATTCGCTATACCTGGTTTCCCCAGGAGCCTGCATTCGCTATACCTGGTTTCCCCAGGAGCCTGTATTCGCTATATCTGGTCTCCCCAGGAGCCTGCAGTCACTATATCTGGTCTCCCCAGGAGCCTGCAGTCACTATATCTGGTCTCCCCAGGAGCCTGCAGTCACAATACCTGGTTTCCCCAGGAGCCTGCATTCACTATATCTGGTCTCCCACAGTACGCAGAACATGGAAATGCAATTATTTTAGTAAATATAAACTGCTAAATACCTTTTCTCATCAGCAGTATATAGCAGTCTTGTGACTTTTTTCAGTGTCTGGTTAAAGTTTGTAGGAGGAGGAGGACTTTTGCTTCTTCCCCGATTGTCCTGTGAGGCTGCATGACCTCTGACCCTCTGACTGGACAATGCTGACCACATGCACTCTCCCAAAAAAAAAAAAAAAAAACTCTAGCAACACACACCAAACTGAGCATGTGCAGCTTGTCCCCACGCCTCTGTTCCATCAGGAGATGGATTGGGGACAGTGGAAGAAGCAGAGGATCAGAGAAGACAGGATCAAACAGCATTTTAAACACAATGCACAAGATTAACCCCTTAGGTTCCACAGAGTATAGGAAGCATGCTTTAATGCATAGACCAGGCATGGGAAACCTTGGCACCCCAGATGTTTTGGAACTACATTTCCCATGATGCTCAACTACACTGCAGAGTGCATGAGCATCATGGGAAATTAGTTCCAAAACATCTGGGTTGCCCATATTCACCATCACTGGCATAGACAGATCGATTTTACTGTTGTGCATTTACTAACACTTTAAAGCTACATTCTTGCTCCCTTGGAAAGAGGCTACTGGTGCACAGAACCTCTACACAACCATTTCAGAAAAGGTGTACTTTGCCCAACACCTGCATTTATCATCCGGCAATGTGCCAAGCTGAATTCAGCTTGCACCAACCCATTGCTTCTACCAGATGCCCCCAACCCCAAAGGGAGATTGGGTGACTCCCAATATAGACAGCCGACCCTGGGCTGAAAGCTTACCCTAATGTTAGGCATAGCTGGACTACGCACAGCTCTGCCTCATCACTGGCTGCCCCTTTAGCAAAGATCATGTGACCCGCTTTTAGGCATTTGGATGTATGACCGGCAAAAGGCGGCACCCAAAGGACTAGATTCAGCAGGTAAGGTAATGTACATCCACAGAGCTCTTACCATTAATTAATTTAACAAGACAGTCAGGATGTGTGGGGGTTGCACTATACGTTTGCGTTAAAAGAATCAAGAGAAGAGCATGCGATAAGGTAGATAAAAAAATTACATACAATAAAAGCCTATAGAAATCTGACAAGGCAGCAGTTTAAATTTAGTGTCCCTTTAACTGGAAAGGAAACCTTTTCATAAGCTTCAATCTCTCACAAAGCCGCATCTTGAAAACCCGGCGCTTTCATTATGGAAGAACAAACAGGAGGAAATTCTCATTTGAGCGAGACCCCACTACACCCCAGAAAACACAAGCTGGGAGAAGAGCACGTTACTGCTATTATAAGGCAAGGATGGCTATCAATCTTTTTCTATTTTTGGCGAACTAAACCCCTTAATATTGCTATAATGTGGCAAATTCAATTTGGCTGGGCTCCCGGCCTGTTGTTATAGCAACCGCAGACATTATGAGTCTAACCGCATTAATTCCAGAGCTGAATATCGCACAAATACCTATGAAGATGGTATGGATGGTTCAAGCAGGAGGAGGGGGGAACTCGGGCGTGGCACAAGTCCGGCAGTGCTGTGCCAATTGCCAACCTTCTGTACTGTAGCTGTTGAGGAAGCGCTAGTCCTTGTAGGTCTGTGGGCACTGAAGCATGCTGGGATTACATGCACATCTTCAAGGCCTGAAGGTTCAAAGTTCATCCGGATGTCATACAGTACAGGACTATGCCGAGGGCGAGCATTTTAAGTGCATTTCCAATTTTGCAACCAAATGAGAGAAATACTGACTGATTATGTTTAGGTGTTCCAATTCATACAGCATACATTTTTTTTTTTTGCAATTTCTCGGAAGCAGGAATATACATATAGCCAGCTTGAAAACTATTCTGAACAATTTCTAAGTGCAAGAGCATTGACATACTTACAGCAGTGATGGCGAACCTTGGCATTCCAGAGGATTTGGAACCACATTTCCCATGATGCTCAACTACACCGCAGAGTGCATGAGCATCATGGGAAATGTAGTTCCAAAACCTCTGGGGTGCCAAGGTTTGCCATCACTGTACTACAGAATATCCACCCAAGCCTTGGCATCCCCTTTGTTAGTACAATTAAGAAGTAGGCAACCGCACACCAACTTGAGAGTAGAAAATTATAAAATCCATTTATTGAAAATCCATAACGACAAACCAAAGACAGGAGGGAAAACAGTTGACGCGTTTCACGAAATTATATTCGCTTAGCATCCCCTTTGTTAGGACACACAGTGAGTGTGCATATCTAGTTTACAACTGACAATGAGATCTGCTAGCACAGTTTCAACAGGGTTCATTGTGGTAAATTTAAAGAGCTTCTAAAAACACTTTTTTTCTTTTATTGTACCTACAGGCAAGCCTATATTAAGGCTTACTTGCAAGTACAGTGAATACCTCTTATACTTCCACTGTTCAGGAGATATTCACACTGCATGCAGCTGTTAACGTCACCGACTCAAGTGCCTGAAGGGACTACCCGGACCTTCCTTTCAGAGCTCTATGCCGCGGACATGACTCCCGTGCGTATGCGCAGGAGTGACATCATCCCGGCTTGGCCAATTAGATGGCCGGAGCAATCGAACATGGAAGGAAGACCAGGTGAAGATGGAAGCCCTGTCAGGAGTGACAGCCACTGGAGGGCTTTGTTCTAAGGCAAGTATTTCATAATGTGCTAGCATGTGATGCATACCAGCACATTACACCATTGCCTTGCAGGGCTTTTTATTTTTCTAAATTTACTTTTTTTTTTTTTTTTAAAGTTTGATCTACTAGCGCTTTAATGCGTAGAAAAACCTTCTGCAAGCAGCTCCCCACTCAGCCCCCCCTAATACTTACCTGCGCCTGATCCAGTGTTGTGCTCTCTCAGCTCTTTCCTCATTGGCTCAGACAGCAGCAGGAGCCATTGGCTCCTCCTGCCATCAATCACAACCAGTAAGAGAGCAGGGGCGAGCCATGGGGTGTGTCTTCTGGACACAGACGGCTCGGGAGTGAGCAAACATGAGTGCCCCCATAGTAAGCAGCTGTGAGCTGCAGTGTCCAGGAGAGGGAGTGTGAGAGACACAAATAAGGGTCTCATCCAGGTAGGGAAGGTAAGGCTTTGGCTCACACATGCATACTAAAGCAAGGGCAGCCTTTGCCCGTATGAGACATCCACATGCAGGCAGTTCTATTCATGACAATTGGGACGAAGAGGCTGCACAGACACCGCTTCCAATTTCGACATCCATGTGGGTGCAGGTGCATGCATATACGTGTACCCATACCCACCAGGATGTCAAATTGGGAGCAGCAGTTAGGTCGTGCAGCTGCTGCATCCCAGTTGACACGAATGGGACTGACTGTACACGGACACCTGCATATCTCATGAGGGCAAAGACAGCCTTACATTAGTGTACACAGAAGTATGCCCATATAAATGAGGCCCAAAAAAAAAAAAGCTTGCACATTACATGCCTAATTTGTACAGGAGCCTTTAGAAATGTACCTCCTTAAGTCTGCACTGTGCAACTTCCCTTTTCTTGATTCATTAATCACATTACAAAGCAGGTGTGGGTCTAATTGGTAATGGTTAAAAGTTACTCTGTGCTGACATTTTAGATTAGGCTTTATTTGCCAACTGAGTGACAGCAAGGATTCTGCAAAACCATGTGCCGTGTAATGGAGCTCATGTAATATGAGCAAGGGTTTCAGATCACCAGTTTACCAACAAAAGGGAACACGGTGGGCCAGTTCATTTTAGCAGATCCATGATTTTGAAATAAAACTGAGCAGGTAAATGGAATTCCCTTGTAGACAGTGAAGGTGTACCTTAACTACTGATCAAATTTGTGATTGTCAATGCCTAGGCACATTCTATTTTTTTGTCTGACTTCGTGTATGCAGATCTATTTGCTCTGAACAGAATCATGCAGTTCAGAAATCCAAGCAATAATACTTTTTGAATTGTGTAATTCTCCACAGACTGGGAAAAATATCTACATACTTTAGAAAAATCAAGTTCTGCCAGTTACACCTGATTTACAATTGATTTGCTTGGCCTGCGAAGAGACAATCCAGCTACCACTGTCCCCTGTGGGCCCTTTAACCACTTGCCAACGGTATCACTTACATAAATGGCGGCAAGGCGGCTCTGCTGTGCCAGATCATGTACTGGATACTTCATCCCGCACTCGAGTACGGGGCGGTCGCGCTGCCGGCAACGCTGTGATTATACACAGCAGGTGCCGGCCAATAGATGACCGCCGACAGGACACACAGAACAAGTGTATGTGAACAAGGCAGGGCTCTGTCCGGTCAGTGGGACATTATAGATTTTCTTTCCCTAATCCATTAGTAAAAGCAGCACACAGTGCACCAAAACACTGGTTAGGAACTAGTGGTGCACCGAAATTTCGGCAACAAAAATTTTCGGCCGAAAATGGGCCTATCCCATTTCGGGCTGAAAAAAAGGTCATATATGCCGAAAAATAATGGCCGCCGCAGCAGCAGCTTTCACCTTAACTTATATGGTGCATGACCGGCCGCGGCCGGCTCCTAAGACCCACCGTTTGTACCGCCTCGCCCGCCCTGTTCTAGAATCACCAGCCGCCTGGCAACCAGTGACGTCACGGTTCCGAGAGGAAAGCGAGGCCGAGAAGAGGACCCAGCATGCAGAGCTGAGGAGGATCTTCCTCGTCCTCCTCCGCGCCTATTATTGACTCTCTGGCTCCACCCACCTCTTCCCTCCATCTTCTGCTGTATGGTCGCTGCGGATAGGAAGGACAGGAGCAGAACCAGAGTCAACCTGCTATCTGTGGGGAGCAGGGAGTGACAACATATTATGTGTTATGATGTGCATCATTGTTTCCCTATACTTGGCTACCCCCTGGCACTATACATGTATAATACAGCTATGGGACAGGTATATAGTGCCAGGAGCATCTATATACACGCTGTAACTATTTTAAAATCATTTGGGGGGGAAAAGTAATTTTCGGTTTTTGGCCAAGGGCATCCTGAATTTTTGGTTTCTGTTTCGGCCCAGAATTTTCATTTCGGTGCATCCCTATTAGGAACACACTTAAACCAAGTCATTAGTACAGTGACAGTGCATATTTTTAGCACTGATCGCTGTATTAGTGTCACTGGTTCCCACAAAAGGTTAATGTCCGATTGTCACAGTCAGTCCTACTATAAGTTTCTGATTGCCACGATTACTAGTAAAAAAATATAAAATAAATAAAATTAGTATATATCCCATAGTTTGATGGTTTATGTGAACGTTGGTGTCTACAAATTTACGCTTACTGGGATTTTTTTTTGCCAAAAATATTTAGAACAATACATATTAGCCTAAACTTATGAGGAACATGGATTTTAAATGTATTTTTATTTTTTTATTGGATATGTTTGAGCGTGCAATTGTCAGTTAAAAGTAACAGTGCCGTATCGCGAAAAATGGCCTGGTCATGAAGGGGAGGTCAGGTGGTTAAAATGTATGAATGTATAAATGTATGTTGGGGTGTTGGGGAGGGGGGGGGGCTAGCATCTAGTACATGCACATTTTCCCCATGTTTTCCTCCTTTCAAAATGCTGCAATTTGGCTGACAACAACAGTGTCATTGCTGCAATAAAATCCCAACCAGCTTTGACAGTCCTGCCTGCTGGACTGAAGAACTCCACCTCCCCCACCACTCTCGGTCACATTCCACATGTCAATTTATTTTGACCGCCAAGAGCCCGCCCCCACACACTGCATAGGGAAAGGGCTCCTGGGAGTTCTGGGGGGGAGCCTACCTCAATAGAGCGGACAGCTGCCCCTGCAAGAATATGACAAGCCTAATAAAAATGTCACAGGAAGGGATTAAAGCGGTTTGTCCCTAAGGCTCCATTCACACTTTGCAGTTTGTAATTGCGAGTGTAACTGCCGCAATTCAGCCTGCGATTCCAAATCACGTGGCAGTTGGTGCAAAACACAATGTGCATTTGGGTGCAATTCATTCTAATTGGAAGCCCAAACGCGGTGTGATTTTGCTGCAATTGCCCTACAAGAGATTCGTGCTGCAATCGCAGGCAAAATTCCACTTTAAACTATGTGAAGCTGGTCGTCCAAAAAAGGAGAATAAGCTTCTTTTGGGCCACAAACGCACATTGGACAGTTCACTAAAGTAAATGGGCTGCCCCACCTCTGACAGAATCATGTGAAAATCAACCACACAAAACTGCAAACATGAACAAGAGTTCCTGCCAAGCGAAATGTGAATGGGGTCTAAAAAGGAACAGGGTAAAAAAAATAATAATAATGCTGGGACAAAACCTACAGGGGGAGGGAGGTAAATTAAGCAAATTCCTGGATGTATGCTTTAACCCTTTTGCACCCAGCCCACGTGTCCCTTGAAAAGGGTCTTAACACCTGCGGGATGGACTGGCTGATCATGAGACAACTGATTTACCGTCACATGATTGGGATCCCGCAAGATTGGTTCCCAATCATTAGTAAAAGCCAACGTGCCATCTTTGACAGCTAGGTCACTGTGCCAGGAGTTTGCAGTGCAGCAAAGAAGGCTCTGCAGCCCATGGATGCATATGTACAGCGCATGCGCATTAAAGCCCGCCCTCCTTGCTGCCACACAGGCATTAAGGGATCGGCAAGAGAGTGACATCTAGGCTTGTTAGCATCCACCCCATTCATAAAATGCAACCTACTTGAGCATTTAAAAAAGAAAACAAAAGTTACATTTTTCACAATAATGAAAGGTGAACACCATACATCCTCTTCACCCACCCCCATTCCCTGCTGTACTTACCTCAGTGGGTGATTAGCCGTTATTGCCCAAGCTGGGGCCCAGGGATTTGAAAGCACCACTCTTCTTCTACATCTTTCCTAAGGGCTGCCGAGACATACTGGATAAATTATGACTGGTCACATGCTGTCACGTGAGCACTTTGACCAAACGGAATCACTTCAATCCATCCCAGAAGCCCCAAAGACTGGGAAGAGGAGCAGGGCCTTGAAAAACCCAATACCGCCACACTGGCTGCGTGTGCATTGACAGCTAATCACCCACAGAGGGAAGTGTAGCGGGGACCGAGGGGGTGGGGAGGGTGTGAGGTGTTGGTCACCTTTTAGTGCTCCTTGGGGGCTGGGTCGTGAGGTACTTTGCATACATGGCTTTCCCTCCAATTGAGGAGAGCCCACCTCCTTAAAGCCACTACATGCAGGGAGCTTTGCTTGCTCTAAAGCAGTCTCTCTTAACCCTTTCAACAGAGAGGAAACCTTGAAATAGCTTTTCAGTCCCCTGCTATTGATTATGATTACAACTCATGATACATTAGTGTACAGATTAATGAGAAGAATGCTCCTTAAGGCTGGTACACACACAATTCCTTTTTTTATGTTCAATCTAGCGGTCGGAGTCATAGTACTAACGACCAAACGTTCGTACAGCAATCTCCCCCACTGTTGTGTTCTGATGGCTCCCCGCCAGAACAATCCGGTCAGTATTCTCCGCCATTGGCGAAGAGTGCTGATGGTGAGCCGGCCGGCTTCAGTCCGACAAGCTGGCATACACATGGGCTGAACGTCGACCGGTACTGGGCTTAACACTTGTGGTCATCAGGAATATTTATCCTCTTACAGATAACTAAAAACAATCAATGGTGTCAGTGGGAAATTATCCGAGAGGCAGAGATTGTTGATTGTTCAAGGAACCCCTAGCAATCCCTGGAGGAACCCTGGTGGAGTTCCATGGAACCCTAGTTGAGAAACCTTGCGTTAATACTTTGTATACAGCACTAGGAATTTTGTTTTTTTTTTTTGCTTAAATACTACCTCAGGTCAATAACGAACCACTAAGCGCCCATTCAACTGGTGCGACACGACTTGCTGGGGCGACCTGTGAAGTCGCGACCTCTGCGTGACTTGCAGGGACTTCATATAATTGAAGTCAATGCAAGTCGCCTCCAGGCTGCCCCAAAGTAGTATAGGACCCTTTTTCTAAGTCTGAGCGACTTGTGTCGCTCCTATTAGAACGGGTCCTGTACTACAAATGGCGAGCGACCGACCGCGACTTGTCAGGCGAACAAGTCATCTGACAAGTCGCGCTAGTGTGAATGGACCCTAAAAGCAACATTTATTCAGGGCAGTGACAGGTTTACGGTATGGATACGGTCCCTAAACCAGAAAATAATAAAAAATATGGCTTTGGATATCAAATAAAACATTTTAGCTCAGCTTTTACGAGGAGAACACACTAAGCTGTTTTTCTGTATGATAAAGAATTCCTACTAATAAATTCAACTGACCAAGCACAAAACATTTGGTCTTCCTCACGAAGAAGTGTTGTAATGCGTTTTGTAATTGTACTTGAGCGGCAGGGAGTTCATATATTATAATATCCAGATTTAGAACACAGCTGTTCGATTCCTTCTCCCCCCCTCCCCCCATTTTCCTCCCCCCTTCCATGGAAATGAAATATACTCTATAAGTGATATATGAATTGCCAGGAGTACTCAATGAATATATAAAACCGCTAAGATGATTAATGAGGGTCGGTCGACTATTGCAGCCTAAATAATAGAAGGTATTTCTGTGCAACCTGCATATCGAGAAAAATAAATAAAAAAAATAAAAATGGCACAAATAAGATTCACTCCAATGATGAATTTAATTGGATACTTTAGCCAGAATGGGGTGTCCTGAACTAACCCATTTTCCCTCGATGTGAAGATTTCATCAAATCTAAAAGCGTGGAAGTTACTGCGGTCTAAAGTAGACTGCAATTCTCTGGGAAACCAACCTTAGTAAAGGGATCTTCTCACTACATGTCTGAGAACAAAACACCAGGCACAGAGAGAACAAGCTGCATAAACACCGCACAATTAAATAGAACACGGCTCACTTCTGGCCAATTTACATTTTATAATGCAGTTGCACTACAACTGCAAAATAATTTTCTCTTGGAGAGAAGGCCAGCTTAAGGTGAAAAACTAGGTGAAAGTCCTTTATGTGATATTAAAGCGGAACTTTACTCTCCCAATCAACATTGTTAGTGCTAGAAGTTTAAGGATTAAAAATAATCAGATAACCAGTAAATACAATATATTTTGCTTTCAATTTTTATTAATTTTATTTATTTAATTTTTTTTTTTTTTTTTTCAGTTACTTCCTTGTGTCTTGCCTAGGAAAATGATGTCATACATTCCAGGAGTCCTCAGTAGAGGATGAGAGGTTTTCTCAACTAAGCACACTCTCCAGCATGCACGCTTAAGTCAAGGGCAGGTGGATACTAGGACGTAAATGCTACATGAATCAAACAGACATGAATGAAACCGTGATTTCGCAACAAAATGAAGCAAGGAGACATGGATATATGGGGGAGTTGGCATTGAAAATTAAAAATGAATTTCGTAGTGTTTTTGGTTTGTGGTGCTTTAAGATCAAAACTTAAAGAGGAAGTAAAACCTCCTCTGTAACTTGTACCTATAGGTGATCCTATGATAAGGCTTACCTATAGGTACTGTAAATATCTCCTAAACATGTACCGTTTAGGAAATATTTACCTTACATGCAGCCAGTGACGTCACTGGCGCATGCGCTCTGAAGGAACGGCCGCTGGTGCCGTTCATTCAGAGTCCCGTGACCGTCGGCTCCCGCGCACGTGCGCGGGAGTGACGTCACCGCGGCTCCGGTCAATCAGATGGCCGGATGCCGCGATCCCGGAAGACGGGCGACTGGATATGTCACCCGTCATACAGGTAAGCGGGCGGCACTGCGGGGGGGCTCGTTCTAAGGTATGTATTTCATAATGAGCTCGTATGCAATGCATACGAGCTCATTATGTGTTTCTCTTTCAGGTTACAAAAAAAAAATATTATAATATATATATATATATATATATATATATATAGGTTTACAACCTCTTTAACTTGGCCATTTGTAATGCTGATGGTAATACTTACAGCCTAGTCTGCTTTCAGATCAGACTCTTTCAACCTTTGAGAGGAAACATTGAAATACCATATTTGCTGGCGTATAAAACGACCCACTAATTTCCAAGTTAAAATACAGGTTTTGGGCTATACTCGCCGTATAAGTATGTACAGTAGCAGAGTATAAAATGTGAGGACTACGTTACATGGCACAAAACTAACGTACTAATAATCTCTCAACCCGCTGGATGTGCGGTTATAATGTATGTACGGTAGCGGAATAAAAAATTTGAGGACTACCGTACTTGACATGGCCCAAAAAAAACGTCTCTATTAATCTTTCAACGCGCTGGATGTGCGGCAAAACCATATGTACCGTAACTTTGGCTACAAACAGTATACTGCGCTGAGATAATCACGGTCAGCGATGTATTCTACTATTGAATACAAAACCTGCTTGGATTGGCGGAGTCAGAGAGGCGGGCTGATGTTACTCTCTCTGACTCCGCCAATCCGAGCAGGTTTTGTAGAATACATCGCTCACCGTGATTGGCTCAGTGCGGTATACTGTATGTAGCCGAAGCTACTGTATTGATTGCTTGTGGTTACCTTTGTAAGCATAATATGTCCTTCCACTAATCTAAAGGCCCCTAACTCACATTCATACATACCCATACTAGGGCCAATTTAGACGGGAGCTAATGAACCGGTTAGGGATTGCTCCTTCACCTTGCCGAGTCCTATGGAACCCCGCAGGAGCCCAAGATAACAAAAAACCCTAAAGACATGCTTTAGATAAAAAAAAAAACGTATAGCAATTCCAGAGACAGCACTGAGCACGACGTGACATGTAGATACATATGGTTTCACATTATGTGCAACATAGGGGCCCATGCACACGGGGGCTTTTTCACATGCATCATAAATTGCAGATGTAGTTACTCATTCAGGGAGACACAACCACTGCTTATGTGGCTGAACCAGATATAAGCCGGTCCTTATGTAAACCCACACACGTGTAAAGACGTATATCCCTGAACGCACACAGTCTGCATCGATGGTTGTACTGTACACATGCACAGGGGTAGCAATGTACCAGCACATACCTTCATATTACTATGGGCCACTGTACGCAGCCGCAGTATCCCTTGGTGGTGGAAAACGTGCCTGCGAATTCAGGTTGCAGGCCAAAAAGTGCCCTTGCACATGCATAAGCCCTTACAAAGCACCTCTTTCATCCAATTCCTATACACATGCACTCGCTCCAATGTCAGGCCTGTATTATCGCTCTGGGTCAACCTCATAATAAAAATACTGGACCATGCCTGTGTAAGGTCTTATAGGTAAGCAATGTTACAGGACAAAGCAGGCAGCTTTTATCAGGCATCAGGCAAGGGAGAGCCCTGAATCAGTGTACAGTACAAGGTACAACCATTCAAGTGAAAATCCTCTTGACATTTCACCTATGGTGGACCTATTCAAAAAATCTCACTACCTGCAAACCCTCTTCTTTGGGGCTGCAGATATAAAATTATGAAAATGTCCATTGTTACCAACTGCCAACCATCCTGAAAAGCAGAGCGTTTTTTAAAGCCTCATACACTCGATCAGATTATCGGACCAATATTCATCCATTTTTTTCTTGCATGATACTCTCAGATCGAAAGTGAAGAGGTTACTCAACATATGAAAATATTCGTCTGACAGAAAACAACTTCAGAAGTGAGGTAATGTGTTGAATTGTTTTGTAACGTATTCTTTCGTTTCCAAGCATTCATAGTCTTGCTCTTATGATTTTTTTGGATGAAAAACTGTACTTATTAAAAACGAAAATTGGGTGTTATGTTATCGTACAAAAAAAATTTTAAAACCTGCACCTTCAGTTTTTGTCGTCCGAAAAATTGGAATCAGCTGTCGAAAGTACCATACTAACAATGAGAAAAAAATTGGCAATTCACTCCTCGTACAAAAATTTACTTACAATTTTCTTGTGTGTACAGGACTTTAGCGTAATGAGAATCTCATTTGTATCCTATACATATGGAGGTAATATCTTCACTACTGGCTGAAAATAAGTCAAGGAACCCATCCAAATGCTTGGTAGTGGACCTCATGTCTGGACACCATGGGGGTCGATATACTAAAAAGCAACTGGCTGTTTAACTTGCAAATTAATATTTTTCCCAAAGCTTAATAAATGTGGTGAAAATTGACTTCAAAAAATTCCCAATCACATGCAAGGAAAAAAAAACTATTTTTGATTGCACACGATTGGATGACGGAAGTCAGCAGAGCCCCACCTCATTTACAAAGCTGAGGGACCATTCCCTCGCTCGATTTGCTTTTAGTAAACCAACTCCAATGGATCTGAATTTTAGCAGAGATATTCTCTTGTGTACTTTGGGTAATCCATTTATGAATGGTAAGCTGGGATAGACATCCTTCATTATAATCAGTGCGCTAAGCATTAGAATGACCAATACCACAGAGGGCCCATCATGCTTGTTGCGTTTTTTGGATTCAGTTTTTATTGGTGGGTGACATTTCTAAAATATTTGCATGGTCTTCTGTACATTTCTTACATGGCTGATGAAGGATCCCTATGGGGTCTCCATGTTTCTCAGCTATATGAACATACAATAAAAGATTTGCACCTGAAGACAATCAGTATACAGGCAACATATCTTATCTACAGTCTCCACTAGAGATGACAGTGAGACAACACTGGATCACTTTTGGGACAAACAGAAAGTGCCTTAAAGTGGAATTAAACTAAAAAATGATGTAAAGTAGGACTTTCAGGTCATTCTCACTGCCTGTCGGCTGACTATACATTTAAAGTACCACTCTGTGCCGTGATGCGCCTACATGGCCAACCAGGTGGCAATAGAGTGTGAAGCGGAAAGCGAGATACCAAGAAAAGATAGAAGCACTTACAGTATGGCTCTGGAGGGTATTGTTTGCCAAGTAGTTCTGCCAGAATGGGCCAATATGCTGTTAAACATCACCAATATTATGGCTAAAATTTCCTGGGGATCAATAAAAAAAAATAAAAAAAAAAACCTGGCAGAGGTGTAACTTCACTTTAACAATGACCTTCATTGCACATCACCATTTATTCTTGTAATGATAGCCGCAAATTCCAAAAGATTGCAAACGACTTTTCAATTTACTTTAAATTACTTTTAAATGTTTAAAATTACTTTTAAATGTAAAAGCTGTCTGTGACTTTAGTAATTGGGTTTAGATGTGCCTAAGTACCTATTTTATTTCTTCAGAAAGCACATAATGCCTGCTACACACAAGATTATTGGAAGAATGATCGTCAGTTGTTTTTGCATACTATTCTCATATCAAAAATGAAGATTACGAAAATTCTCGTACGACAGAATAAAAAAAACTCGTAAGTGACGTAACGTGAAGTAACGTGAAGTAAGGAACCGGCTGTGAAGCCGCAAGGGAGATGGCAGTGAGATCAGTGGAGATGGAGGCGGCAGCACTCGATAGCCAATTGAAAAATCAGCTCAGACGAGGACACCGCTGGATTTCTGGACAGGGAAGTGTCCTATATTGAAAGTCAGCAGCTACAGTATTTGCACAGTGTTTGTAGCTGCAGACTTCATTTTTTCTGAAGGAGCCTGGAACTCCTCTAAGGCAGAAGGGGAAAGGAAGTGGCAGCCAAACGGGTAATTTACTAAATACAAATAGATTGTGCAGTTGCTCGAGCTTCGTAAATGAGCAGACTGCTGACTTCCATCATTCATTCATGTGCAAGCAAAAATGCAGTTTTTTTTTTTTTTCTAGTTTCCTCCAATGCGGCTGTAGAGGCAGTTGCCAAGGGTGCACCTATGCCGCAGCCGTAATGCTTTGCAGTCACGACGAGCTTTATGCCCCCTGATGCTTTTTGGTCAAACACAACCCATTCAAGTGAACAGTAAGCGCCCCGCAACTGCGTATACATGTAGTCGTGGCACGCTACTGCAGGGTTCAAGAGTTTAACCACTTCCCGACCACCCGCTGCCTATTTACTGCGGCAAAGCGGCTCTCCTGCGCAAACCAACGTAGGTTTACGTTGGTCGCGAGCAGGCAGCTAGTGGGCAAGCGTGCGACGCTGCTCCCGCCCCCACTCGGCAGCCAATACATGGGTCAGGCGGCTCCGATTGCCGCCTGACACCCGCGATCGTTCCCTGCTGAGAGAAGAATGGTCAGCTGTTGTAAACACAGCTGACCATTCTTCTCCCTGGAATGATCATAGAGCCCCTGTGATCCTTCTATATAGGTCATTTCAGAAGCCACACCCCCCACAGTTAGAATCGCTCCCCTAGGCTCACATTTAACCCCCTGATCACCCATAATCTTAACCCTTTCCCTGCCGGTGTCATTATTATAGTAACAGTGCATATTTTTAGCACTGATTACTGTAGTAATGTCACTGGTACCCCCAAAAAGTGTCAAAAATGTCAGGGGCCCGGTCTGTCGGCCGCAATGTCGCAGTTCCGCTACAAATCGCAGATCGCCGCCATTACTAGTAAAAAAATAAAAAAAAACAATAAAAAAAAAAAATAAAATAAAAAATGACAAATCTTTCCCGTGGTTAGTAAACACAATAACTTTTGCGCAAACCAATTAAAATGACGCTTATTGCGATTTTTTTTTTTTACCAAAAATATGTAGCAGAAAACAAATTGGCCTAGAATGTTAAAAACATTTAGATTTAATGTTTATTTTTTTTGAGAATGTTATATAGCAGAATGTGAAAAATATACATATATTTTTTTTTTTAAAAAACTATCGCACAGGTGATCAAATACCACCAAAAGAAAGCTCTATTTGCGGGGAAAAAAGGACGTAAATTTCGTTTGTGTAAAGCATTGCACGACCGTGCATTTGTCAGCTAAAGCCACGCATTGCCAAGTTGAGAAAAGTGGCCTGGTCATTAAGGGGGCAAATCCTTCCGGTCTTAAAGCGGAGTTCCGGCCTCAAATACCTTTAACTAAAAATACCCCTATAATACTAATCCATTGCCCTTTAATGAACCGCTATTCTCATACTTACAAGGTGTACAGTATTGGATTTTAATAAAAATCTTACTTTTAAAAACGCTGTCTGGGCGCGGCCATCTTGGATGTGGGCATCTGAAGCCGCAGTGTAATCTGCTGTGTCCTTCTTCCTGATTCCAGGGAGTTGTTCCTGATTCCAGCCTCCTGGGAGTGATAACAAACAGCTCCCAGGATGCAATGCAAAGGCGGAAGTGATGTCGGTGGCCGTGGCCACAGAGGGGGGAGAAGGAGGAAGTACAATCAAAAATGCCCTGAAAATAAGGTAAGGGACAAAATAAAGAGAACGATAAAATAAGATAAGGAAAAAAAATTGAAAATGCCCAATTGTTGATCAGCATAGCGAGCACTCCAGGAATCACAAAAGTTGCAAAATAGGCCAGAACGCCGCTTTAAAGTGGTTAAAGAAGATGGTGAGGAGGCAATACAACACATCCTTACTGCCTGTCAAATGCTCCCTGAAGAGTGATCAGAATCCAGACTGTTCTTCAGATACCAAAACAAGTGTATAAAGGAGCCAAAAAAAAAAAAAACTAAGTAGTCCATCGAGTCTGCCCTTTTTTTACACTGAAAATTTCCAACTGCCGCTGGCATGTAAAAGCTGTGTAGCAAGCCACCAAGCAAACCATAGTTCTCTTCAACTAGAACCACATTACCATATTCACATCTGCCGTTGCCACTTACAACAGTAGAGCAGGGGGGGGGGGGGGGGCAGGTGTAGCTCATGTGGTCTCTATGAAGCACACACACGTAAAGCCAATTTCCTGGGTTGGAGTGGCTCCTGTGCTTGCAGACAAGATCTGAATGAGAAGCTGTGTAATACAGGGACACCGTCCATCTACTGCAACACCGTCCATCTACTGCAACACCGTCCATCTACTGCAACACCGTCCATCTACTGCAACACCGTCCATCTACTGCAACACCGTCCATCTACTGCAACACCGTCCATCTACTGCAACACCGTCCATCTACTGCAACACCGTCCATCTACTGCAACACCGTCCATCTACTGCAACACCGTCCATCTACTGCAACACCGTCCATCTACTACAACACCGTCCATCTACTACAACACCGTCCATCTACTAGAACATTGTCCTCTCCATATGGATGGACCGAGAGAGAGGTTTCAGGTTACTGCGACCTAAAAGCTAATATTAACAGCTGCAGAACCAAAACTGATAAAATTAGCTCTTATCTTGCCGCACATGAGGTCCTGTTCTCAAAACAAACTTAAAAATTGCAAATATTACGTCAGAAAAACCTGCATATTTGCACCCCACCCCCAGAAGCGTGGAGAAATTAAGCTAAATATAGAAATGTCAACAAAGATGCCACATCATACCATGCCAAACTATACCAAACTATAGTCATTTTTATAGTGGTTAAAAGGAGGAAAGTAGAGATAGAGGTCATAGTGTACTGCATTCTAGTGTAACATATTATATAATATTGCTTTATTAGAGCCCACAACACCGCCCAGTCCATATCAGATTTTTTTGTTTTATTAGCATTTTCCAAGAGAACAAAAAAAAAAAAAAAGGGCAAACAAACCTGCCCACACAGGGGCTATAAGAAAAAAAAAAATCCTAAAAGTAGAACTACACTTCATGGGGGTACCAAAGAAAATATTGCTATTTTATTCATTTTCAATATTTAAAGCAAACTCCCCCATCCATCCATGTCTCCACACTTCATTTTGTCGAGGAATCACTTTGAACAACCCCCCCCCCCCCCCCCCACCATTTCTGACTTTGGCCATTTTGAGTAATGGCAGATGATTCATGTAGCATTTACTTCCTGGAATCTGCCTGCCCTTAGCTCAGTCATGCAAGCAGGAGAAGGTGTGCTTAGCTCCTCCTGAAGACTTCTGGGATGTATGACATCATCTGCCTAGGCATGGAAACCAGGAAATAGCTCAAGAAATTTAGAAGAAAAAAAAGTTTAAAAACAAATATGGATATACTTTTCTATCCATTTACCAATGCTAGCAACATAAAGATTAAAAATAGTCAATGTTGATTGCGAGAGTAAAAGTTCAACTTTAATGCTAGGTGCGTTGACAAAGGAGTTGCAAATATAGCTTGTAAGGGCATGGATCACACTCAAAGAGGACATGTTTAAATAAATAAATAAATACAGGCTAGTGGTACCGGTACATCACTTTGCCTGTCCGGGACTGACTGCCGCAGTATATGTACTTGCGGCGGTCGGCAAGTGGTTAAACAGCAAGATACAACAAGTCCCAATACTGAGGCTCCTCAAAAGGAGGTACAGCTAGAGTCCAGAGGACCCACCAAGCCCATTATCAGACCGGCCAGTAGGGGCCCCGCCCCAGACACCCCGAATGGGCACAAACTGTGTCCACGAAAGGGCGAAGCCCCCCCCCCAACCCCTCTCCCCCAGAAGAGGAAATGAATTGGTTCCCACCCATGGCCAAATTAATATAGAACGACCCAGACCCATAGCAGGAAACCCGAACCAGAGCTCTGATGTCAGAGCTAACAACGCCTCTCCTGCAGCCAGACCCCCAAAACAGCAGATAAACAAAAAAAAAAAAAAAAAGGAAGGAAGGACCAGAGAAAAGAAAAAAGGAGAATATCCCACACCACTATGGGCAGAGAAAGAACAAGAAAAGAAAGGGAGGAACAGAGTCAGCCAGCCATTTTAACCAGACTATCAGTTCTTCGGACATCCCCCATTATCATAGGTTTCTTTATACAGGGGTGGTGCCATTCAATGCAAAGGCACCCCAAACGCGCTATAGAAACAGGCATTTTGACGTACACCAAAATGCACATCACATGCGATGTCTCACATGGCATGTGTGAACTGGCACTAAAAGCTGTAATTAAAGCAAAAAGGTGATTCAACAAAAAATACTGAAATAAGGGGGTGTCCCGTAACCCAGCTTAGTGATTCAGTTTTTGTTTTTTTCTGACATGTTGTGGTTAGATCTTTCCCTTAAATGGCAGTTCACACATATGCGATGCGGGAACCATGCAAATCCACTGCGGGTTCCTGCATCGCAATCAAATCGCAGGCAGTTCACACTGCCATATGCGAAACACTGGGGGTGTCAATATGAAGTTAATGACACCCCCAGATCATTTCGCATATCGCAGTGCGAACTGTCAGTTTGGACATGAATCAGATCGCATTGGGGTGAACCACACTGCGATCCGATTCTGCTGCGGACCCAAAAAAGGGTCCTGTGCGTGTTCTGTCTGAATCCAATGAGAATTCAGCCATACAATCTCTATGGCTGAATTCGCTTCCCACAGACATCGCATGCAATTTGCAGAGCAGTGTTCTTCCGAATCACATGCCATGTCTGTCATCACTATAGTGTGAACCGGGACTTAACAACTTTGCCGCTGCTCACTAGAGCTCTACTGCGGCAAAGTGGCTCGATAACGTCTGGCGACGTAGACCTACGTCACCAGACATTCCCCTCTCTCGGCGGCTCCCGCTGTATTCAGTCACAGCGGGAGTCGGGCCAGGGAAGGAGCAGCGGTGATCGCCGCTGCTCTTCCCCGATCGTCGGGGAATCCAGTGTGGAGATCCGCCTGCTTGTGTAAACAGAGCAGGCGGATCTCCTAAGTGACAGGCAGGGTCAGATTACAGTGTTCAGCATAGCTGAACACACGTCAGTAAGCACCAGGCATACATTAACCCCTTAATCACCAATAAAAATTAACCCCTTCCCTGCCAGTGTCATTTTTACAGTAACAGTGCATATTTATAGCACTGATTACTGTAGTAATGTCACTGGTACCCCCAAAAGTGTCAAAAATGTCAGTCAAGGGTCCGATCTGTCCGCCGCAATGTCGCAGTCCCGCAAAAAAAAAAAAAATAATTTGAAGATCGCCGCCATTACTCGTTAAAAAAAAAAAAAAACACCAAAAATGACAGAAATCTTTACCTTTGTAAATGCAATAAATTTTGCGCAAACCAATCAAAATACGCTTATTGCGATTTTTTTACCAAACATAGGTAGCAGAAAACAAATTGGCCAAAAATTTTAAAAAAATTTGATTTTTACATTTTTTTGGGGGGGAATTTCATATAAAAAAAAATGTGAAAAATAGTTATTTGTTCAAAATTTACGCTCTTTTTTTTTGTTTATAGCGCAAAAAGTAAAAAAATTGCACAGGTGATCAAATACCACCAAAAGAAAGCTCTGTTTGTGGGAAAAAAAGGACGTCAATTTCGTTTGGGTAAGGCGTTGCATGACCACGCAATTGTCAATTAAAGTTGCACAGTGCCGAATCGCAAAAAGTGGCCCAGACGTAAGACAGCAAAATCCTCCGGTGGTAAAGTGGTTAAGTTGCACTGCTGTATAAAACAAAAACTGCCTTCATTTCAGTCTGCAAAGCAACAAAATGCGATAACTTAAAAAAGGGGGCAATGCCTTTCTATACCCACTATATGTGCATGAGTAACTCCATAATCGTCTGTATATGATCACCACATAAATGTTATAACAGCAGCTTAAGCTGAACATTTCCCACCTCATCCAACCGATCACATAACATTGAAAACACCACCACATGCATCATAAAAAAATAAAACTTGATCTTTTTCTTTTTTTTTGCAACAAAGTGACAGAGCAATAAAACATCTTCAGCTGTATTGGCACAAATCCCCGTATAGGAAACCCTGCGCCAACAACTAAAACTGATGTTCTGTGTAATAATTTATTGACACATTTCCCCCCCCCCCCCCTCAATATTTTAGCTTGTTTTTGCTCAGGCAGATCTTCGAGTTTAGAAATCTTATAGCTCCTTCTCCAACATCTCCCTAGGGTCTGGGACCAACCAGGTTTCTGAGGCAACCAGCAAACAGTGTGTTCATAAGGAAGGCAAGTGCATTAATCTTCATGCGATGACACCAGGTACTCAAAAAAAAAAAAAAAAAAAAACACAGGATAGATTTGAAAAAAGCTGCACAGATCTAAACAAGTTTAGACATTTTTTTTCTATTAAACTGGGGGGGGGGGGGGGTGTTCTGTTCTGTTCTGTAGGCCAAACTCGTGTTAGGCCTACAGAACTGAACGATGCATCAGCTTTGGGTAGATAAAGGCAGAATCTGCTTCCATCCCAGCTACCTGCCAAAACCATAATGAAAGGGTCACCTTGCTACATTTGATAGGATTTCTTATTCAATCTTGCTTCATGTAGACACCAGGCAATGTGTGATTTCATTGGAGTATAGAAGGTTTTTAGGATCACCGCAACATGCATGAATGGTGGAGGCTGGCGGCAGTGGAGGACGACCAAGGAGGACCAAGGCCTCACCGAAATGTTGTCCCAAATCCTTTTACATCAAATGGTGAGCCGCCTACTAAAATTCACTGCGGGCCACATCAGCAGTAGGACTGCCTTCAAAAGGGCCGGTTGTATTTGGGGTGCGCTATATACAGAGTGCAGAGTTCAGGAGTGCATTACATACAGAGTGTGCAGGCCAGTCCAGTTCCTCCACCCCAAATTCGCTCATCTGTCTTTATGGACCTTGCATTGTGCACTGGTGCGCAGTCATGTTGGGACAGGAAGGGGCCGTCCCCAAACTGTTCCCACAAAGATGGGAGCATGAAAATTGTCCAAAATGTCTTGGTATGCTGACGCCTTAAGAGTTCCCTTCACTGGAACTAAGGGGCCAAGCCCAACCCCTGAAAAACAACCCCACACCATAATCCCCCCTCCACCAAATGATTTGGACCAGTGCGCAAAGCAAGGTCCATAAAGACATGGATGAGCGAGTTTGAGGTGGAGGAACTTGACTGACCTGAGTCCTGACCTCAACCCGATAGAACACCTTTGGGATGAATTAAAGTGGAGACTGTGTGCCAGGCCTTCTTGTCCAACATCAGCGTCGGACCTCAAAAAATGCATTTCTGCAAGAATGGATAAACATTCCCATAGACACTCCTAAACCTTGTGGACAGCCATCCCAGATGTATTGAAGCTGTAAGAATGGTGGGCTAACTCAATATTAAACCCTACGGACTAAGACTTGGATGCCATTAATGTGCCTGGAAAAGGCAGGCGTCCCAATACTTAAGACAATACATTAGTGTATTTCGGTAGATGCGAAGAGCAGAATCTTTCATCTCAGTTCCACCTACCAGTCAAAACCCAATCGCCTCTCAACATTTGATTTTTTTACTCAATATAACTTCAGGTAGCAGACACCAAGCAAGGCCTGATTCCATTGGAGCGTAGGAGGAGTACAGGGTCACTGCAGCATGCATGACTTGAGGATGGTGGCAGTTCCAGGAACTCAGACATGGAGGACTAAGTGAACAAGAAATCAATGGGTTCACCAAAACGTCTGAAAACTCTACTTCATATGGTGAGGCACATACAATTGCTGAACCCAATTTCTACAGGAGTGCAACATCTTCAGTAATATTAAATAAAATGGATTTTGAGGGTTGTAATAAAAAAAAATAAAAAAAAAAAAAAAATAAAATGAACCGAGTCTGCCCATTTTACCAAAGTGGTTAAACGCATACATAACATTATGTCACCGTAGCGTGACATATACACAAGATAAATGCCCCAGGGGCAGATTATGATACTACAGTACTTGCAGCAAGCTACAAGCTTCAGAAAAGAAAAAAAATAAATGTATTTGCTCTAAAAAGATTATGCTGTAGAGGAAGAATGTTTCTATCGCTCCCAGCTTCACACCAGAAGCAGAAGGAACGAGAGATTAATGGGACGGAGCAAGCAAGTCACTTGTGTGGTGAACAATTGTCACTTGTGATGTACGAGTGTGACCTGATTCAGGTGCGCACAAGCTGCTATGCTTACACCAAGAACAAGATGATGTCTGTTTATCTGGGACACAGTCAGACATCTGGAGCAGTCACTAAGTCAGATTGTCCTCGTTCCAATGAAGGCTTTTTACCCCACTTCCTAAAAGTGCGCTACAAACAAGATATTCGATTCTAACTTCAGGTAACATGCCTTCACCCTGGCTTATCTTAGGAGCACA
The DNA here is from genome assembly GCF_965119305.1 of Pelophylax lessonae. Lineage (NCBI taxonomy): Eukaryota > Metazoa > Chordata > Amphibia > Anura > Ranidae > Pelophylax > Pelophylax lessonae. Next base: position 298,898,463 of record NC_138773.1, on the reverse strand, counting down.
AGACTGAAAACATTTAGATTAGGGTGCATAGCAGGACCTTGTCTGCTCTAACTGTGAACCCCTTTTTTTTTTTTCCAATAGTAACTCTAGGAAATATTTAAAAGCAACCCTGCTACTTAAACTTACCAATCCTGCCGTTTCACCCATCATGATGAGCTTTAAGCCCCGTACACACGTACCGATCGTCGGCCGAACAATCGGCCGTCTTTTGTCCGAGGGCTGTCTTGTCTGTTGAAAAGTGCTAAAGACTGTACACGAATTTTGTCGGCCAACAACAGCCAACTGCAGAAGTGATGTCATGTGATGATTAACTTTCCTTGTCTTTTCTTTACTGAGCATGCCCAGTCTTGCAAATCTGCTGTCTGTCGGCCGAATTCTGTACTGACTGGCGAACAATCGGCCGTTCTGGTGTTGGCCAACAAAAATTTTAATGCTTGCACGACAGATTCTGTTCGGCCGAAAATGCGCTGTCGGCTGTCGGAAGCATCATACTAACAAGCCTACAATCGGCCGATCGGTCGTCAGCCGAATCTTTACAGCCGACAATCGGTGCGTGTGTCCTGCCCAGGGCTCCCTAAGGAAGAGCCCAGCACCAAAAGGCCACATTACAGGCAATCCCTGCTGAGTCTTCTATCTCTGCTACAGGGCTTGGGCACCATCCATTTTAGCGTCCAGCAATCCTAAAAAATCCTATCATCTAGTCCCTTGATTCCGATTAGAAACATTTTGAGAACACCAGTTTGGTCACAGAGGTGAGCTTCCGTGATAGTCACCTTTAAGATCATCACTTTTAAGAAACTGGCAACACAAATGAAGTACTTCCTATATGGGAGGGTACTGCCAGTGTATTCACCTATAGGTGGTGCATAACCCAGATGGTCATGATTGTAGTCTGCTCTATGTCCCGTGATGGACGATAAAGAAACAACTTTTAGATCTGCCAGAAACCCTGCCATGGCCACATTTCCTGTAAAGTTGTAGCAACATTCTAACATGGTTCCCGAATACGTCCCCTGCATTGTTACCATTGTAGCACTGCCCATCTTCTTAGGACAAAGGCCCCCCAAATTAGGTCATATACAGGTTAACATGGCAGATTGCCTAGAGGGCCGTATAGCGCCGGTTCACACTGGCGCGACGCTACTTTCAGGGGCGACCTCCGAGATCGCGGTGCGAGCAGCGCGCCGCGACCTCGGAGCGGCCGCCACAGACTTCATAACATTGAAGTCTATGGCGGTCGCCTCCTGGTCGCCCCAAAGAAGCTCCGGACCCTTTTTCTAGGTCGGAGCGACTTGTGTCGCTCCTATTAGAACGGGTCCGTAGCTTCCCTATGGGAGGCGACCTGCGGAGACCTGTGAGGCGACCAGGTCGCCTCACAGGTCACCCTAGTGTGAACCGGGGCTTAAATATAGAGCATAAATATTTAGCCTTAAAAAGTGTATCTAAACAAAATCCAAAGAAGTGTGATTATATATTGGCAATTACTAGCCCTTGGTGTGGTGGGTGCATTTGTTTTTCCATTTTCTTTTTGCAAGCTTCCTTACCTTTATTTTTGGTATTTTGGTAATCCTGCAAACACCACACTTACTGTCTAGAGTTGGCCATGTCACTCCTCAGCTGTATCCCCAGCTTTATCTATGGAGGGAGGCATAGTTGTCACCCTTAGGTGCCTTTCACACGGGCCAGATTTGTGTTCTCAGCAGGGATCTGCCCACTGATTCCATCCAGTTGCTCAGCTCAGTGGGGTAACAGAGTGGAACAGATCCCCTTTTGTTTTTTCGGTTTAAACCATCTGGAAATGGTCGCAGAGGAAGCAGACAACCCTTTGAGAGGTCCTTCCGTGAGCGCATACAAGAGTCGGATTTTCTGAAAGACTCCGTAGCTGCCAGGTACACCAGAACGCCCGGACCACATCCAAGGCATCCAAGGCAATTTACTTTGGATGTTTAGGCCTGGGACATAGAGAAGGCAACACAATGTCTTCATTGAAATGACAGTCAGAGACCACCGCAGGAAGAAATGACGGAGAGGGGTGAAGCACCACCTTATCCTTGTGAATCACCAAATAAGGTGAGCGTCAGCATAACGCAGCCAGTTCGACAACCTGCGCACAGAAATGAACCACCAAAAAGGTCACCTTCTGGGACAGCCTAAGCAGGGAAATCTCCCAAATATTATCAAACAGAGGCTTCTGTAGAGCTGAAAGCACCAAATTAAGATCTCAAGGCGGCAACAGAGCCTGCACTGGAGGAACCAAAATGTCAGATACCAGAAGAAAGGTACGCACCAGGGAGTGTGTTGCCAGAGGCCATTGGAAAAAAAAACACCAAGGCTGAGACCTGGCTCTTGAGGGAATTTAAGGCTAAATTCTGTTCAACCCCCCATTGAAGGAAGGTTAAGATAAGAGCCACTGAGAAGGAGTGAGGATGAACCCCAAGAGACTAACACTACAAATGTACATCTTCCACGTACGATGGTAGATCTTCCTAGAGGTAGATTTCCTAGCTTTAAAAAAATGTAGGAATCACCAACTCAGACAAAAACTTCTGTCCTTTAGCACCTGGCGTTCCACAGCCAAGCCGCCAAAGCCAACGACTAAAGCAGGATGGAAGATTGGTCCCTGGGACAGCATATCCTCCCTGAGAGGAAGCTTCCAAGGAACGTCGGCGACCAACCACACTAGATCGGCGTACGGGGCCCGGCAAGGTCAGTCCGTAGCCACTAGGATGACCGGAATCCCTCTTGCCTCGATCCTGCATAGGAGTCTGGGCAGAAGCTTGAGAGGAGGGAAGGCGTAGATCAGAAGATACTGACCCCCAAGGAGACACCAGCGTGTCTGTGGCATCTGCCAGAAGATCTTGTGACTGAGCCATAAACCTCTGCACCTCTCTGTTGAGCAGAGACGCCAACAGATCCACCTCGGGGATGCCCCACCAGAGACACAGCTAATGAAACCCTTCCGGGTGAAGGGACCACTCCTACTGGTCCAATGCCTGCCGACTGAGGTAATCCGCCTGCCAGTTTTCCACCCCGGGAATGTATACAGCAGAGAGGGCTGGAACAAACCGTTCTGCCCACCTTAGAATGCCGGCTACCTCCAGAGCCGCCAGGACACTTTTTGTGCCCCCTGGGTGATTGCCAAAAGCCATGGCATTGTTTGATTGAATGCACACTGCACATCCCTGAGGATGATCCGTACAATGGTCCAGGCACAGTCTGATCGCTCAGAGTTCCAAGACGTTGATCGGTAGTCTGGACTCGGTAGTGTCCAGATCCCCTGAGCAGAATACTTGCCGAGGACATATCCCCAGCCGGACAAGCTAGCATCCGTGGTGACCACTGTCCAAAACAAGGGGGAGAAGGATATGCCCAGCCCAAGGGCCAGAGAACCATGCCACCATATATATCAAGGACTCCCTCGGAGTAGATACCATCAGGCCCAGCACCCGCATGCAAGTCTGGGGGGGGGGGGGGGTGACCATATACTGGACAGCAGGAGACAAATTGCAGCCTGCAATTTCTGGAGTTTGTCCAGAGGAAGTAGCACTCTGGCTAAGGCCGAGTCCAGAGTCAAAACCCAGATAGTCCAGCTTTGTGGATGGAACCAGAGCAGACTGAGGGAGTTCAGCTGGATTCTGAATTTCCAAGAGTTTGTATGGCAATTTCCAGGTTTTCCATCAGAGCAGTAGGGGACACCGTTTGCAGAAGGTCGTCCCAAGTAGCCCAGTACCACAATCCCCCTGTTGGAGTAACAATGCTAGCACCGGGGCTAACGCTTTTGTGAAGACCCGAGTAGATGCAAGACCAAAGGGTAACGTCACAAACTTATAATCCTCATCTCTCATGGCAAAGTGGAAGAAGTGCTAGTGACAGGCACATATAGGAATGTGAAGGCAAGCATCCTTGATGTCGATAGAGGCAAGCAAATCCCCGATGCAGGGATGCCATCACCGTGTGAATAGACTCCATGCTTTACTTCTGCAGCCTCACAAAGCAGTTCAGCGCCTTAAGGTCCAAGATAAGACGCACCTTGCCTTCCTTCCTGGGAACTGTAAACAGGTTTGAGTAAAACCCTGAAAATGTTCCGAAGTCGGAACCGGGACAATCACCCCTTGAAGCAACAGGTCTTTTACTGCCCCAAACAGATCCTGTAATCAGTCTGGGGACAGGCACAAGTTAGAAGGAAATAACCTTGCCGGGGGACAAGAGCAAAACTCACTCTTGTAGCCAGAACAAATAACTTTGTGGATCCAATTGTCTTGTACCAGGGAAGTCCACAAGTCCGGAAACCAGCGAAGACGTCCCACCCACCCCCGATACGGGTGAGGGCGCACCTTCATGCTGAAGGAGCCTTGCCCACAGGTCTGGAGAAGCCAGCTCTCAGCTTGGCAAACCATGTTTGTTTGGAGCCTCCAGAAGAGGCCCTGAAAGGCTTTGAGCTCTTGTCAGTCAACCCTGAAAGGATGAAAAAAAAAAACAAACAAAAAAACTTATGACCCGAGAAGGAGGGCCCACGTCTATGACGAGGTTCCTTGCCTTTAGTAGCCTGGGGAAGAAAAGTACTCTTTTCCCCTGTGAGACCTTTAAGGTCATCCAGGGTAGCCCCAAACAGGCGATCCCCCTGGAAAGGGGAGATCAGTTAAGACCTTTTTAGACGTCTGATCCGCAGAACAGCATTTAAGCCAAAAGACATGTCAAAAGACGACTGCTGAAACATAGCTGAGTCACTAGGAGAGCCGCATCCGAAGAGGCATCACAGATAAACTGCAGCCCCTGGACCAGCTGGTCCGCCAGCTCTGCAAAGGCAGGGGGGAGCTGTTCTCCCTCTAAGTCACGGCGTAAAAGCTTAGCCCACTTGGTCAGAGTGTGCAACACAAGGGCAATGGTGAATACCGGCCTTAATGCTGAACTAGCCAGTGTGTACATATTGGGGGCCACAGCCTCTGCCTTCCTGTCAGCTGGATCCTTAAAGGCCAGGACTCTTCAACCGGAATCATGGGTGCCTTGTTCAATCTGGAAACTGGAGTGTCCACCACTGGTGGCACAGCCCACTTCTTAAAGAGGGACTCCTCATAGGGTAACGCGTAGTAAAGACATGGATGAGGGACTTTGGGGTGGAGGAACTTGACTAGCCTGCACAGAGTTCTGACCTCAACCTGATAGAACACCTTTGGGATGAATTAGAGTGCAGACTGTGAGCAAGGCCTTTTTGTACACCTCAGTGCCTGACCTCACAAATGCACTTCTGGAAGAATGGTCAAACATTCCCATAGACACATTCCTAAAAACTCAGCGGACACACTTCCTAGAAGATTTGAAGCGGTTATAGCTGCAAAGGGTGGGCCAACTCAATATTGAACCCTACGGACTAAGACTGGGATGCCATTAAAGTTTGTGTGTAAAGGCAGGTTTCCCAATACCGTTGGTAATATAGTGTATATGGGAGATAGATTTGCTAAAACTAGAGAGTTTGCAAAATCTGGTTCAGCTGTGTATGGTAACCAATCAAAAAAAAAAAAAAAGGAAGGGAAACAAATTGGTTTCTATGCACTCAATTTTGTACTCTCCAGTTTTAGTAAACCATCCCCATTGCTTGCAGAACCCATAAGTATTGCTATGAACCATTTGAGAACCGTAGCATGATGAAAACAGAAGCCATTGCTACCATTTACATTTGAAAAAGTCTGTACAAACTGAAATAACAAAATTACATTTACAATTTTTTTTTTTCACAGCCCTACACTAGAGCATGATTTTTTTTTTTTTTTAAAGGGGAGTTACCCTTTAATTATTGTCATCTCCGGAGCCCAGCTGCGCACTCTTGACACTACAGCAGTGACAGTGGGGCATTCAGGCTGTAGCCTCTGAGAAGCACTCTGTTCTCATGCACTGCGGCAAGCTGTCAGCAGATCTGCAGCCCACCTAGAGACACATGTTCTTGCTATTTTCGGAGTTGTCTCACAGAATGTCCTTAACGCTTTCACCGACGTGCCGCAACGACGAGCTAGTGGAGGAGGGAGAGATCATACCAAGCATGCAGAGAGAAGCAAGGGATGATATTACACAGGGTACAACAGTGACAGATCTAGAGCATAATAAAGAATCCCATTCATCACTGACAAATATTTTAATGCCAAGTAGATGTGCCACAGAACATTAACAAACTGTATGGTAATGTTCAGATACCTGAATGCAGCTTGACCCCAGCAAGTGATGCTTCCAACTTCAGCATTGCTTGCAACACATAAGGCAAACATGGGGCATTGTAGGGATTTCCGTAAGAGGAGACCAAGTGCTTTTATGTGACTGCAAGCGGCACTTGTCTCAGAACGGTTTTCACATTTAGAGAAAGGTGAATATTCTCTACAATAGGGAGTGGGCGACTTCGATGTCCCAGCTGTGGGTAAACTACAAATCCCATCGTGCCCCTGGGAGTCATACCTGTGGCTGTCAGGGTTTTGCAATGTCTCATGGGAAAACAGCTGGAGTGCTGAGGTTGCCTGCCCATCCTACAGGTATACCATGGAGGTATGTTAACATTTCTTTAACCACTTTACCACCGGAGGATTTTGCTGTCTTCTGTCCAGGCCACTTTTTGCGATTCGGCGCTGTGCGACTTCAACTGACAATTGCGCGGTCGTGCGACGCCGTACCCAAACGAAATTTACGTCCTTTTTTTCCCACAAACAGAGCTTTCTTTTGGTGGTATTTGATCACCTGTGCGATTTTTACTTTTTGCGCTATAAACAAAAAAAGAGCGTTTATTTTGAAAAAATAAAAATATTTTTAACATTTTTTTTTTATATGAAATTCCCCCCAAAAAAGATGTAAAAACCAATTTTTTAAAAAATTTTTGGCCAATTTGTTTTATGCTACATATGTATGGTAAAAAAAAAAAAAAATCGCAATAAGCGTATTTTGATTGGTTTGCGCAAAAGTTATTGCGTTTACTAACAAAGGGAAAGATTTCTGTCATTTTTGGTGTTTTTTTTTTAACGCGTAATGGCGGCGATCTGCGGACAGATCGGACCCTTGACTGACATTTTTGACACTTTTGGGGGTACCAGTGACATTACTGCAGTAATCAGTGCTATATATATGCACTGTTACTGTAAAAATGACACTGGCAGGGAAGGGGTTAATTTTATTGGAGAGGGAGGGGTTAATGTATGCCTGGTGCTTACTGACGTGTAGGGGGGGAGGTGACTGTGTGAGTCATGGACAGATCGGATGTCCAGCTATGCTGAACAGTCCGATCTGTCACTCCCTGTCACTATGGAGATCCGCCCGCTGTGTTTACACACAGCGGGCGGATCTCCAGACTCGATCCCCGACGATCGGGTAAGAGCAGCGGCGATCGCCGCTGCTCCTCCCCTGGCCCGACTCCCGCTGTGAATGAAAACAGCGGGAGCGAGCCTCCGGAGGCGCGCAAGCGCCGCCCAGAAGGGGGAGTGTCCAACGACGTTAATACTACGTCGCTGGACGATAACGAGCCACTCTGCCGCAGTAGTATTACTGTGAGCGGTTCTAAAGTGGTTAAGGACTTGTTGACACCACAATCAACATTTAAATAAAAAATAAAAAAAAAAAATCAACACAGAAAACAAACATTGACACGCAGTTTTAACGTGGAGCGATGCTTTTTTGGTTTTAAAATGCTATTTGTTCTGTACATCATCAAGGGTCAAAACACAAGCATCTTCTTTGTACCTTGGTGAATTGCATTACTGTACGAGAGGTGTTCCATTACAATTAAATGCAGCATGTTGACGCGCTATCACAGAGTAAACACAGCATATACATTGAACAGGGATGCTTTTTACACGGGTGCGTTTATCAATGCAAGGACAGACACAAAAACAGGTCCCTAAAGTGTTTGTAAATCCTTCCACATATCCAGTGAAGTGACTGGTTTCAGGTGATACACAAAAATCCTTCTACAGAAGTTGTACCTGTTTAACTTCAGTATTTTGTACATCCGTTCAAAGCCCAGAATTTTAAAAGCTTGTCCGAGCTTCCACAAAAAACAGGGGGCAGGGAGCTGAAATTACAAACTGCAAATGTATGTGCTTGCCCCATCAGATAATTTTCCGATTGTGTGTATGGGCCTTGAAGCCAGGTACACACTATGAGGTTTTTGTTGAACCCACTCGGTTGAGAGAAAAAAAAAAAAAAACGGTCAACAAACACTGACTGCAAAATTTAGTACAGCAATTGCCTGCCCCCAGCCCCCCGACAGGGGACACAATAGACCCCCCCTTTTCAACAACACTCAGATCAGCCCTCTACACCAGCAGAGAGTGCTGATTGGAAGCTGGTCGGCTGCTGGTTTTCTGTCATACAGAGTGGCATACACACGGGCTGGTTGGGGTTTTTTTTTTTTTTTTTTTTTTTATTTAATAATTTTTTTTTTAATTGGCTTTAGAGAGGTGGCAGTTTTGGACTGGTTGCATGGATGGAGGAAGTCTGCTAAAGCCAGGAAAAAGTGAAGTATTACCACTTATTCCTATACCCCTAGACTCAATTGTCCTTGCAGTGTGGGAGACACCACTTACCAAGATTTTTTTCCCTCTCTCCCCAGCCTATTGGTACTAGTAAGCAAAAGTTTAGTTTCAATGCAGCTAAGCGTTAAAGACCAACTCCAGGAAACGTACTAAAGCCGCACCTATTCCCCCAGCACATGGTGTTCCCTCACCCTCCGTTAGTGGACCGTCCTTCGGTGTCATGACTTCTAGGGCAGGGTTATGGACTTTATGACATCAGAACCTCTGATTTAGCGTATGGGAGAGGACGCTGCGAGGACTAGTCTAGCAGTGCGAAAAATCGGATATGTAAATCTTTTCTGTGTCCCCTGGACCTAAATAAGCAATGAACCCTTGAAGTGGGGCTGCAAGTATTAAGTCTCCTGGAATTGGGCTTTGAGCCCTGGTTCGCACTAAAATCGGACCTTGAAATCCGCACAATATAAAATTTCAGGTGCAACTTGGCTGACATTTGTGCAACCATGCACAGATGTCTATGCAAGTCGCACCCGAAATTGCCAAAAGTACTGCAGGAACATCCATTTCAAAGATCTGTCAAATAGCATGACAAGTTGCGCCGGTGTGAAGGGGGGTTAAAAGAAGTGCGAGAATTTAAAAAAAAAAAAAAATGCATTTATCATCTATACTAGATGGCTGTAGGATCTATCAAATGTTGCAGCTGTCCCCCGCCAACTCTACACAGATAACTGAGCAATCAAACGCCACTGATCAATCAGTTCTCTGGTCTGATCTGAGCACAGAGCCGTAACCATCTCTGCCCCTCCAGCACTCAATAGAGTGCTGGACAGTGGAGGGGCAGGAGCATCTGGCTCAGGCCCTGAGAGGCTGAGCCAGCTGTCAGTCAGGCTTCTGGGCAGATCCCGACGTTGTCAGGGTCCCTGCAGAGCCTGTAGCATCTCTGTGACGTTAGCTGACAGAAGAATTAGAGTCGGTTCACACTGCTGCGATGGAAATCACACGCCGTGTCTTTGTGATGAGAATTCAGCCATACAGATTGTATGGCTGAATTCGCATTGCATTCAGGCCAAAGTCGTGCACGACCCTGCTTTTGGTCTGCACCAGAATCGGATCGCATGCGATCCGAATTCCAGTCCAAATTGACAGTTCACACTGCGATATGCAAACTAATCTGGGGGAGTGGGGGGGGGGGGGGGGGGTCATTGACTTTTTATTGACACTCCCAGCAGTTCGCACATAGCAGTGTGAACTACCTGCAAGTTGGGTGCGATGCAGGAATCCACAATGGATTTTCAGGGTTCCCACATCGCACCAGAATGAACCGAGTCTCAAAGTGATTGTAAATGATCACATTGTAAAAACAATACATTTAGTTCAAAATAAAAATGAAAGGCAAAACATTTTTGTATAGATATAGAAAAAAATAAATAAATAAATAAATAATACCACCACACATTATAAATACACACCCCCCCCCCCCCCATTTTTAAGTGGTCATATTCTAGAGATCGACCAATTATCGGAAAAGCCGATATATCGAGAACTGATCTGCACTTTCCCCGACATTCCCCGATATTACGGGAAAGTGCTTGCACCGGAGTGATGTCTACAGCTAGAGGCATCACCCCGGTACCGGCGTCCATAGCAGACGGTCGGCTGTCTTGTAATAACAGATGAGGCTGAGAGCCCCCCCCCCCCCCCCCCGCGGCTCGCCTAGGTCTTCTGTCCCACCAGGAGACCCGGGCAACCGGCCTGCACGGCCGCCGAAGACCGGATCAAAGCTGTATTCGGCTCTGATCGGGTCTCCATGCAAAAACCTGGAAGTGATGTCATGACATCACTTTCGGGTACTGGATCCAGATTTAAAAAAATGACAGCATTCAAAAACAGCCAAACTTGGCGATTTGAATGCTTTTAAGTGCAGAGGAGGGGTTTGGGGTCTTTTAGACCCCCAGATCCCTCCACAAGAGTACCTGTCAAAGAAAAAAAAATAAAATGTACAAAAATGTCAGCCGACACCGATACAATGATCGAAATATCGGCATCGGCAATGAAAAAACGATATTGGTCAATCCCTATCACATTTCCTCTGTTCTCAGCTACATAAGAGCTGAGGGGAGAGAACTGATGACTGTTCTCCTGCATAGTGTGGTCAGTTTTTATTAAGGAAAGCCGAGGGACTGGCAGGGTCACCAGAGATATTTCACATAATAGGAAGCAATACTAAGAGAACAGGAGACTTTCTCATACAGGTACATGGTAGAGCAGCTATATATGAGGAATATGAAGCGTTGAGGTAACAAACGCTTTAAGTCCTTTGACAGATGGAATCTGGGTCACAGAAGACCAGAACTAAGTGCACTCCTGTAACACACAGGAGAAGCGTGGTCGAAAGAGCTTTATAAATATTCTAAATGTATTTTATTTTATTTTTTTTGTATGACGGTGCAAGTACCTGAAATTAATTCATTAGTCTCTAGCAACCCCTCAACTGTAGAGCTCAGACTGGGAGGTGAGAAGCAACACCAGAGAAGACAACCAGCTATGCTGCAGTGCTCTTTTCAAGGTTCAGTCTTAGGCTGGATGAGGGAGATTAACTTAAAGTATTACTAAATCCACAACAGTAAAATCAGTCTGTATATGCAGTAAAGCATGCTGGTTATACTCACTGTGGAACCTAAGGGGTTAATCCTCAGCATTGTGTAAAAAGGCTGTCTTGTCTGATCCTCCTTTTCTTCCACAGTCCATAATCTAACTCCTGATAGTACACAGCCTTGGGGGCATTCTGCACATGCTCAGTTTGGTGTGTATTGCTAGGTGAGTTTTTTTTTTTTTTGTATAGTGCATGTGTTCAGCACAGGGCCAATCAACACTGTCCAGACAGAGGGTCAGGGGCCCTGCAGCCTCATAGAATAATCAAGGGAGAATGAAAACTCCTACAAGCTTTAACCAGACACTGATAGAAGGCACAAGACTGCTCTAGCTGCTGATGAGAAAAGGAAAATTTAGCAGTTTATTTTTACTGAAATAATTCCATTTCCATGTTCTGTGTACTGTGGGAGACCAGATATAGTGACTGCAGGCTCCTGGGTTTAGAAACACTTATGGCGCTTTTCCACTGCATGGAACCGAACGGTTCGTCTCGCTTTTGTGTTTTTCCACTGCTGGTACCGCATGGTATGGTGTAGGAACGGTACGGTACGGCGGCGCTTTTCCACTGCATGGACCCGAACGGTTCGGCTCTCAAAAACAGTACCACCTCGATTGTGGTTCCAAGAGGTACCATACCAGGTACCATATCCCACAATCCTTTGCATGCAGTCACTACTAGCCACTGATTGGTCAGAGAATCCCACCCACCCTGTTGTTATCCCACCCACTTAACTTTAGTACCACTTTAGTGGAAAAGCAAACCATACCGTACCGTGCTGAACCGTTCCAACACCGTACCATGCGGTACCAGCAGTGGAAAAGCAAACCGGGCCAAGCAGGGCCGAGTAGAGCCGAGCCGGTACTTGCAGTGGAAAAGTGCCATTAAACTGCAACAGGGAAAAATCAGGTGCGCTCTGTCAGACAGGGATGCGCTGTGTGGCAAAACTGTATGAATCTTAAGCAGGGATTGACAAATATACAATTCCTTTGGCAGCTCCTATATACGCATTTCATCTGTGTCTTTAGTCTTTGCCTGGAGTTTTATCTTTAAAGAGCGGAGATTTATACTAGGGCCCTTTATTCTTCAACAACCACTAATGCCGCCAGCTGCCCACCGACACTTTATTAGGAATCACTGCGTACCCAAACCCTGCAAAAAGCTGATCGTGTAACTGGAAGTGTTTCATCTGATCCTAATTGAAATCATCACTCATTTCCTGTCCTCAACCGTATAAAAAGTTTAACGAGAACGGGAAATATTTAGCAGCATGGCTGTAAAATGTATTATTACGCAACCTTAGGCCATTTAATTGGCGGTCAACAAGAAAAAGAGAAAAAAAAAAAAGCCAGACAAAGTGCGACACGTCGCATGTTCTATTTCCAAACAAGGGCTTTTGAGCCAGCCGTACGAAATGTCACTGAAAATATCGAAGTCTATAATGCAGGTATAATTGGGCTGCCAGCTGTTCTGCACAATTACTCAAATTCCCCCATCTTCATCCCCAAACATTAATAAATTAACTTAAAAAAAAGGTATTATGTTGTGCTGGCTTTATAGGCAGGCTTATCCAACTGTTAAATAAATCATTATTTGTGGCTTAAAGGGAAATCCCGACTTCAAAACATTTTGTTCCTAAATATACAAGTGCCGAGACTACCATTATGAAGTATAGTCAAATAAAAACAAATAATGTTCTCTTGTTTATGGGGAAAGCCAATTCGATGATAATAAGTAGAACTTAATTTGGTCCATAAAGCTGGCAGGGATGCCAAGGTGTCACTTAAAAAGCAGAAACCCAGAATAACCCGAACCATGTGCCCACACTGCGCTCTCACACCCAACATCAGCCCAAATTTACTTACTCCTTTTTTGAAAGGGGCGAGTGAGGTAGACCTAATGGGAAAGGGTTAGAACAAGGGTGGAATTAAAAACTAATAAAAAAATAAAAAAAAATTAAAAATGTGCTTTTTTTTCTCTCTCTTTTAAAAAAATCAGATTATATTTTTATCAAATTTTTTTTAATAAAATGCTCTTGGAGTTGAAGTAGTTTTCCATTTAAGATACAATAATAAAATAGGTTATACGGCATGAAATTGAGCTTAGTTACGTACAATCATGTAATATATATATATATATATATATATATATATATATATATATATATATATATATATATATATATATATATATATATATATATATATATATATATATATATATATATATATATATATATAATTTATTTATATTTTGCATATATGTATATATTCTGCAAGATTTAGATTTTTGGTAAACTCATTCAATGAATCCAAGCTCTGCAAGCTGAGATAACACGCACTGCATTGATGAAATCACACAATTTCACACTAAGTGCCGGTTCACACTAGTGCGGCTGCGGCGATCGCATGTAATGTCGGAGCGCACTGCTCCTTCATTACATGTGATCGGCTGTGCGGTGCGAGTTTAGCCATACACTTTGTATGGCTAAATTCGCACCGCACCCGCAGCAAAGACGCACAGGACCCTTTTTTGCAGCCGCATCAGGATCGGATCGCACAGTGGTTCACACTTGTGCGATCCGCTCCTGTGCGAACTGTAAGATCGCACTGCGATATGCGATCAAACTGGGGGTGCCGTTAAGATTACATTGACACCCCCAGCGTATCGCATATGGCAGTGTGAACTGCCAGGGGTGCGTTTGCGATGTGGGAACAGGCTGCGAATTCGCAGCCTTCCCGCATCGCATAAGTGTGAACCGGGGCTAACTACCAGCTAGAATGAGTCTTTACATTTAACCACTTTACCACCGGAGGATTTTGCTGTCTTACGTCCAGGCCACTTTTTGCGATTCGGCACTGTGCGACTTTGACAATTGCGCGGTCATGCAACGCCGTACCCAAACGAAATTTACGTCCTTTTTTTCCCACAAACAGAGCTTTCTTTTGTGGTATTTGATCACCTGTGCGATTTTCATTTTTTGCGATATTAATTTAAAAATGCGACAATTTAGAAAAAAAAACAATATTTTTTCTACTTTGACAGTTAAAAAATATACAATATATTAAATTTTTGTCATATATTTAGGCCAAAATGTATTTAGCTACATGTCTTTGACAAAAAAAATTCTCAATGAGCGTATTTTTAACCGCTTTATGACCGGAAGGCTTCACCCCATTCCTGACCAGGCCATATTTTGCGATTCGGCACTGTGTTACTTTAACGGACAATTGCGCGGACGTGCAACGCTGTACCCAAATTAAATTTATGTCCTTTTTTTCCCCACAAACAGAGCTTTCTTTTGGTGGTATTTCACCTGCGCGATTTTTACTTTTTGCGCTATAAACAAAAAAAGAGCAACAATTTTTAAAAAATAATATTTTTCACATTTTTTTTATATGAAATTCCTCCCCAAAAAAAAATTAGAAATCAAAATTTTTTATCATTTTATATTGCGTTTACTAAGGGAAAGATTTCTGTCATTTTTGGTGTTTTTTTTTTTTTTTTTTTTTTTTTTTAACGAGTAATGGCGGCGATCTGCGATTTTTTTTGCAGGACTGCGACATTGCAGCGGACAGATCGGACCCTTGACTGACATTGACACTTTTGGGGGTACCAGTGACATTACTACAGTAATCAGTGCTATAAATATGCACTGTTACTGTAAAAATGACACTGGCAGGGAAGGGGTTAATTTTTATTGGAGAGGGAGGGGTTAATATATGCCTGGTGCTTACTAACGTGTGTGGGGGGAGGGGACTATGTGACACAGGGACAGATCGCAGGTTCAGCTATGCTGAACCCTGAAATCTGACCCTGCCTGTCACTTAGGAGATCCGCCCGCTTGTGTTTACACAAGCGGGCGGATCTCCACACTTGATTCCCCGACGATTGGGGAAGAGCAGCGGTGATCACCGCCGCTCCTCCCCTGGCCCGACTCCCGCTGTAACTGAATACAGCGGGAGCGAGCCTCCGGCGGCGCGCACGTGCCGCCGAGAGAGGGGAATGTCTGGTGACGTAGGTCTACGTCGCCAGACGATAACAAGACACTTTGCCGCGGTACAGTCAACGTGACCGGTCGGCAAGTGGTTAAAGAGCACCGGTCATTTCACATCCATCATGGCAACGCCTGTTAGCGGGCATCCACTCACCTGCTGCCACCACGTCCCTCACCTTGTTGTGTCACTGCCGCATCACCAGCCGTCCCATTAAAATGAATGGGACTGTCAGTGAGTCAACAGCGGTTTAGAGGAGGGGCCGCTGTGGGACAGAGATGACAGTTGCTCTTTAAAATTTATGACTTAAATCAAGTGGATTTAAATGAAGCCTTTTTACTGGTAATTTAAAATCAAATCCACCCTTGTTAGAACCGCTGTCAAGGTTTAGGCTCGGTTCACACTACCCCAACTTTGAATCAGACTTGTGAGACTCCAAGTTGCATGACATGTGTAATCCCATTTTAGTTAACGAAGGCCATCTTAATTAGCACTACTGAAAACGCTCCGACATAAGAAAAGTTTCCTGTACTACTTCAAGGTGACTTCTATCCAACTTGTGCCCATTGACTTTAAAGTGATACTAAAGTCTTTTTTTTTTTTGTATAAAAACAACAAACCTGATTTACCTGCCTTGTGTATTGGCTTTGCACAGAGCAGCCCGGATCCTCCTCTTCTTGGTTCCCTCCTGCTGAGTGCCACCACAGCAAGCTGCTTGCTATGGGGGCACCTGAGCCGCAGCTCTGTTTATCCTTTCAGAAACAGACGCATTTTCAGCTGCGCCCCCCCTCTCTCTCTCTCCTCACTGGCTCACCGACTTTGACTGACAGTAGCAATAGTGCCTGATGTGTGTCCCAGCCAATGAGGAGGGAAGTCCCGGATAGCCAAGTCTCTTGTGCAACATTGCTGGATCAAGATGGGCTCGGGTATTAGGCTTACCATTCCCTCAACTTGCTTCAGAGTCGCGCGACTTTCGGGTTGCAGCAGTGTGAACCGAGCTTTAACCACTTTAGCCCCAGCCCTATTTCGGACACTTTTTGTTCACAAGTTAAAACCAGTATTTTTTCCTAGAAAACTACTTAGAACCCCCAAACATTATATATATTTTTTTAGCAAAGACTCTGGAGAATAAAATGTCGGTCATTGCAAAATTTTTTGTCACGCGGTATTTGCGCAGCGGTCTTTAAAACGCCATTTTTTTGGAAAAAATTTGAAAAATCACATTTCACTGCATTTAAAAAATACTAAACAGTAAAGTTAGCCCATTTTTTTTGTATATTGTGAAAGATGATGTCACGCCGAGTAAATAGATACCAAACATGTTACGGTTTAAAATTGCGCCCCCCCGTGGGATGGCGACAAACTACGGTCAATAGAGATCTCAATCTGCGACGCTTTAAATTTATTTAACGGTTACCAGTTTAGAGTTAGAGTGTAGCTCTTTTTTTTTAATTATTGCCCACGCTCTGGCGATCGCGGCGATACCTCACATGTGTGGTTTGAACAGCGATTTCATTTGCGGCTCGACTTGCGTATACGTTTTTTTTTGTGCGCGAGCTAACGGTGACGGGGACGGCTACATTTTTTTTTTTTTTTTTTTTCCTATTTATTTTTTCTTTTTTTTTAAACTTTATTACAGGTTTTTAAAAAAAAAAAAAAATCTGATCACTTTTATTGCTGTCACAAGCAATGTAAACATCCCTGGTGACAGCAATATGTCGTGACAGGTACTCTTTATGGAGGGATCGAGGGTCTAAAAGACCCTAGACCCCTCCACTACACTTCCCTGTATGCAAAACGCCGAAAACGGCATTTTTGCATACAGCCGTTTTTCAAATCTGCCGCCTTTTGCAGCACAGTAACCCGGACGTGACGTCATGGACGCCGCCTCCGGGTTACGTCATCGGAGACCCGATCGATGCCGTTTCCGGCATTCATCGGGACTCCATCCAGCCGGCGGACGTGCCGGCTGGGTGCTCGGGGCTCCCGGTGGGACGGTAGCCCCGAGCAAAGCCGCGGAAGGCGGCGGGAGGGGGGGGGGACGTCCCCTCCCGCCCCCCCGGGTAACGATCGAGCGGCTCCCGAGCCGCATCGATCGTTACCGACGGAAAGCCGACCGTCGGCTTCAAACAACGGTACCGGGATGATGCCTCTAGCTAGAGGCATCATCCCGGTATAACCCCGCAAAGTCTGATGACGTAGAGGTTACGTGACTGGTAGTAAAGTGGTTAAAAAATAAAATTCCAGGTATGACTACATTAGACATCGTTACATTGATCCAGCTTGGACTATTGTTATCTATGTATATACCACACCTAGCTGATGCTCCTGGAAGCTGGAAACCACTGAAGTAGATATTGCTACTCCAGTGATCTCCACTTGCTTCCAGGTCTGTGCTAAGAGGCCAGCCTGATGCATTCTGAACACAGGAGGTTGGCTGCTCAGCAATGGTGCCCATCAGAGAAGCATTGCTTCTACTTTTGTGACTGGACAAGGTGTAGAGTGAAACCTCACCGCCACACCTCTCTGCCTTGTCCAGGGAACGCTTTGCTTTCATTCAGGAGGTGCAAAGCATTCCCTGAATAACACCCATGCTGAGCAGCCAACCTTCTGTGTTCAGTAAGCAGGAGTGCAGTGGCCCAGCGTGGGACCCAGAAGCTAGTGGAGATCTCTGGTTGAACGTTCTCTACTTCGGTGATTTCCAGCTTCCAGGGGGAGTGGACAGGTATGGTATATACAGAATTACATTGGTCCAAGCTGGACCAACGAAGCTATGTATAGTAGAGCCACGTCTGGAACTCCTTTACCTGTTGGTGCTGAGCAGCCGCATATTTGCATGCAATAGCACCAATAAAACGGTTCCAAAAGAGTGCGTGCTCAATGCACAGTGACAGTCGGCTAACGTCAACCTCCCATTTGCAAGTTTTATGATCATGTGATAGCCAATCACGGCGATCACAAGGCCAAAAGCCCCGGCATGTTCTCCTGCGACCAGAAGTCAAAACGTTCCTTTCCTGAACATGATTCATATGCATTCAGGAGAGGAAGGTTTAACCTCACTTAAACGCGGCAGCTCCTAAACTCTTCTAAAAGCCTACGAGTACATTGACACACAGGTTTTTATGGATCGGAGTTTAGGAGGAGCTTTAGCAAAAGAAACACCAAAAAGTTCCTAAAATCAAGTTTAGGAGCTGCCAGTGTACATGCAGCCTAACAGGAACCCCGAGGCAAAATGTTCAAGAGTCCAAAACCATCTAATGATAAAATTGGTTCACCAACGCATGTCAGAGGTCAGATGAACTCTCTCTCCCCCCCCCCCCCCCTTCTTCAGGGCTCTCATTCCATGTTCTGTGTACTGTGGGAGACCTGATATAGTGAATGCAGGCTCCTGGGTTTCATAACACTTTAAAAGATTTCAAACTCTTTGGCCGTAGCATTACAAGGATGTTTATACATGGATTCTTAGCTCTGGGTTCCCCCCTTTCAAATAGGGTAACCCCTAGTTTGTGGAATTCAGAGAAAGTGGATGTTGGGCGCTTCTAACCAAACAAGAGGAGGGGGGATCCACCGCAATAAGGGGGCGCAGGGGATGTCTCCAGATTCTTGGTGTGAACTGCCCAGGATGGCCGGGTACAAAGCAGCACTGGCGGGAAAAACTCAGAGAATTCCGCTGGCAGAAGTGAGAAGAGAAACAGGCGCCACTGTAATAAGCCAAAGGTTTTATTGCACAAATTTACATAGTAACTTACACAGAAGTTAACGCCAGTCCATGTAGCAGCACCTCCAGCCGCACGATCCGGCCGTCCACCGGCCCAGAAGTGACGTCGCAGGAAGCTGGTCCGAGGAGCTGGTTTCACCGGAAGCCGCAATGGAGCGCAGGCTACCGGAGCATGTGCGCTCGGCTCCTCCCTCAAGCGTCTTGGACCAGCTCCTCGGAACGGCTTCCTGCGACGTCACTTCCGGGCCGGTGGACGGCCGGATCGTGCGGCTGGAGGTGCTGCTACATGGACTGGCGTTCACTTCTGTGTAAGTTACTATGTAAATTTGTGCAATAAAACCTTTGGCTTATTACAGTGGCGCCTGTTTCTCTTCCTAGTTTGTGGAAAGCTGCCAAACCAGAGCCATTGTGCCCAGGAATAATTTTATGTACCTACTTAGAACTTGAATCCAGAGCCTTGTTTTCACCTTCCAAGGGTTTAAAAGTGGTCCATATTCCTGTTGAAATGTTACTACATTTCCTGTTCTGTGAGACACCCGTCACCTGGACAGGAAGTCAGGGTAATTCTCCCCAATATGGTCACTGACAGAATTCGGGTATACATCTTCATCATTTTAAAGGTTCATTCATACTTCTGCGGTTTGGCACGTTTGCCCTATGGGTCCACCACTAAAATCAATATCCTTTTGGGGGGGGGAATACCTTAACTTCTTGCTGTGGCTGACCCCTCTCAAAGACGACAGAAGGTGGGGTGATATTTCCTTGCAGACACCAACAGCAAAACAGATGCTAAAACGAAAAAAAAAAAAAAAAGATTTATATAAAAAGGAAAAAAAAAAAAATTATATATATATATATATATATATATATATATATATATTATATATATATATATATATATATTTTTTTTTTTTTTGTAGAAGTTTAGCACATCTCCAACCAAAACAAAGTTTTGAATAGGTGTGGGGAAGGGGTTAGAACACTTGTCAGGAGATTTTGTTTATTGCTGCTGGGAATATCGGTTCTCATTTCCTGTCCTGGTGACACCATCACATCCTGACTCACAGGGCATTAATGTGACACCGATGCGGAGGAAAATCTCCCAACGGAAAAACGGCCAGTGATAAAAAAAAAAAAAAAACCTGACAAAGTTCCTAACTTTAGCCAGCTCTGAAAAAAAGAAAGTTAAAAGTTTAAATCTCCTTTAAAATAGATTTCTGTTCACCTTTTTCCACTAATAAAAAAAAAAAAGGAAAAACTTCCCAGCGGCAACAAAAACCTGACAAAAGTTCTAACCCTACACTTAAAAAACTTTTTACGATTTCTTTTTTTTTTTTTTTTTATTCGGTTTATTAAAGTTTAGTACAAGTAAGACAAGGCCGTAGGGGGGCATACCCCGGCCAACAGACAAGAAACAGAAAAATAGAAAAACACACCCGCCCCTAAACCTTCCCCAACAGAACTGCTCAGTACCCTTCAGAAACCGATAGCATGGAAAACTTAATACAAGTCCTAGTCAAAAAACACGGATTTCTGTTCTCTCCCCCCATGGTCCACCCCCGGGAGCTCAGGCTATGTCGGACTTCGAGGTCCTCTCATCTACCTTATGATTTCTTAAAGGGGTTTCCCCAACATCCTGTCCCAGTGACAGGAAGTGAAAAGAAATCCCCCTCCCAGTTAGGGAAGATAGATGAAATAAAGCCGCTCTAACATTAGAGGATAGAGGAAAAACAAACATTTGTCTAGAGTTGTCCTCAAGATCATTAAGACTTTGCTCTGAAGAAGTGGTTAACCCTCGAAACGCATCAGCCCATTGGACTTCTAGTCTCTGTCATACAAGTTGTTGAACCATGGATGGAACTATGCTGGAATTTATGATGTGCTTTTAAGAAATAGCTAATTTTGGGAGAATATTTACCACTTTTTTACTCAAATTATTGGTCTTCGGATAATGCACTAGGTCAGTGCGTCCTGTGATTCTTTTGTATGGTTTCAGTGTTTTAGACTTCAAGTCTTTGAGGGCAGCAAGACCGATATTATCCGTACAGGAACAAAGATGAAGACATCGCGTACTCATCTGGAGTGCGCACTTTTCCCAAGTGGAGGAGATACTGGGTTTGTGACTGTTTGCTGCATTAAGAATTTGCACAAACTTTGCAAGCTGAACCATTGTAAAATTAGGAGAGCAAAGCCCAGTTAAGTCTTTGGCTTTAGTCATACAGGTGATTAAAAAATGCCATTAAAAGGTCAGCTTTTGGCCCCTTTCACACATACGGACCGTTTGTCCATTTTTCATCCATCCGTTGACGGATAAAAAAAAAAACGGACATCAATGCATTCCTATGGAAAAACCGATGTAAATGGATGCACATTCATTTACATCCGTTTTCAGCAGCTTCCATCAATATCTGTTTTTTTGAACGGATAAAAGTCAATTTTTTTAACTGAAGAAAAATGGGTTTGGGCGAAAAACGGATGTAAATTGACCAAACGGTCCGTTTTTCATCTGTTTTTGCATTGGTAGTGGAGATAAAAAAAAAAAAAAAAAATGTATGTTAAATAAAAACGGATGGAAAAAAAAAAACGGATGAAATAAAAAATAAATAAATAAAAAAAATGGATGTATACTTCATCCATTTTGACATGACTGAACTGATGAAATGAACGGTCCATGTGTGTGAAGGGGGCCTTATACTGCTTCCCAGTGGCCAATCAATGCCATTTACAATTATTAAAAAAGGAAGAGGATGGAGTTATACGCACAACAGTGTTAGCCTTGCCTTTCATCAAAAGGAAAGGTAAAAAAAATAAAAAAAAATAGAAAATGTAAGTTCTGAAGGTATTGACTTTTGTGAAATCTGGAACAGCTGTGCATGGCAACCAATCATCTTCTCTAACTTTACCTGGAAGAGGATTGGTTTACCATGCACAACTGCACCAGATTTTGCACTCCCTAGTTTTAGTTAAAAAAAAAAAATATCTCTTTAAAACCCCCACCATTCACTTCTATTGCATAGGGCTGCAAAGGTGCCTATAGCACTTACAGCACATTAAGGCTGGGTTCACACTTATGGCATGCCAGACATCACGCGATTATCACCGCATTGCTGTGCACATCACATGCTAGGTCTGAGATTTTAACTCAGCCACACCATTTGTATGGCTAAAATTGCATTGCATTTGCATCAAAAATGGTGCCGGACCCTTTTTTTTGGTCCGCACTGGAATCACATCGCATGTCTATTCAGGACCCATGTGATCCAATTTCACAGTTTGCACGGCTTTCTGCAAACCGATCTGGGGGTGCCATTAACTTTAATGCAGACCCGCAGAGTGCAGTGTCAACTGCCTGCGAGTCAGATGTGATGCGAGAACCCACGCAGGAATCACTGTGGTTCCCGCATCGCTTAAGTGTGAACCCAGCATCAAGATGCAGTTGCAACCTCCTTATTATGCAGGGAAGGGCTGGGAACCTGTGGTCCCATAGTAAGACATAACTAAAGGCAGCTGGTACTATAGGACTTTGCCAATCGCTGTCATCACAGCATCTGAGCAAGCAGCAGGTAGCTCCATATAAAGCCCAACATGTGGTTCTAAAGTCTTTTTTGTACCTTAATGCATTCCATGCTTTAAAAAAAAGGTAAAAATGCGCACGCACGCACACACACTCCACTGATCTAGATCCTGTGCTGTCCCAGCTGCAACCCCAATCTCCTCTTTTCCTCTTCTCATAGGAGACACTGTCTGAAATCCTGTGAGGAAGGAATGGGGGTGGAGCTGAGCCACACTGTATGCCTATGGATGCACACAGCACAGCTCAACCATGGAGTGCCCCCTTAGCAGCTGGCTGAGGGGGGCATTCAGAAGAAGGAGTGGAAAGCACTGGAAGGAATCCCAGAACAGAAGGTAAGTGAAAACCCAGTGCAATACCATTGCACAGAGCAGGCCCTTTTTTTATTTTAATGTAATGAAAAAAAAAAATTAAAAATTAAACATTACAATCACTTTTTTAAAAAGGGGCCTTTATAACAAAAGAACACTTTCCACCATTGTAATAATCCTCTTTTCACAAACAAAAAAAAAAAAAAAGACTGGTAGTTCATCATGACAAAGGAAGATAGAGGCAGGGACCAGGTGCGCAGCAGCAGATCACATCAGAACTGGATTCGTTGGGCGTATGTTTGTGGAGGATAACCCAAAAAAAAAAAAAAAAAAGTTAAAAAGCAAAAAGTGAAGCGTCATGACCCGGCATCCTTCCTAATTCACAGCCACACTCTGATTCAGCCCCCGGATTGGTTTAGGCTGCTGGCAGCTTCCACAATGGGTACACGGTGAATTAGGAAGGACTCCGGGTCATGATGCTCCACTTTTTGCTTTTATGTAAGTCTTGATATGAGCTTAATAAATTTGTTATTACTGCTGCACTGAGTGGCGCCTTCTCTTTACTCTGCAGGTAAATGTTAAAAAGCGGAGTATACTACCGCTTTAAAGGAAACTTCTCTTGAGAGAAATAGAGGATTTAATAAAGTTTCTCTCCTTTTTTTAAAGTATTACTGTGCTTTTGCCCTTACCCTAACACTTTAAAGTGGAACTTTGCTCCCCTTTCTGTATTTGGATTTCTTTCTTACCCGTCATGCAGCATTGTCCTCGATTCACATACTTGCCTGCCCAGCAAATCCAGCATTGTCTTGCAGTGATCCATTGCTCTGCTGGCACACCCCAGGGCCCACGCCACCATCTTCTCTGAAGTAGTCAGGAGTCTGGCTGTCTTTTAAGGTTCAAGCAGCTGGCCCCTGATGCCTTCTCTTTACTCTGCTTACATGTGGGATCTCGCTTCTGCCCTTTAAGAGCTGCCCTCAATGATAGCACTAACACTGTGCTTTTGGAACATTCACCATCAGTCTGGTTAACATCTCACCTATCAAGACTGTCTGGAACAAAGGACCCATCCTCCAGCAAGAGCACCCATTCATTTTCCTTTAACCTTTACCTACAGGTAAGCCTATAATAAGAATTACCTGTAGGTAAAATTAATATCTCCTAAATCTGCACGGTTTAGGAGATATTCACCCTGCATGCAGCTGCTGACATCAGTGGTGCATGCGCTCTGAAGATCCGGCAGACCTTCAGAGCTCCTTGCCGGACAGTGAACTTCCGCGCTCATGCACAGGAGTGACGTCATCGCGGCTCTGGCCACTCACAGCGCCGGAGCCGCCGAACCCGGAAGAGACGCCTGAGAGAACATGACAGCTCCCTCAGCGGTGTCCAGGCGACTGTGAAGGGGGCTTCATTCTAAGGTAAGCATTTCATAATGTGCAAGTATGCAATGCATACTAGCACATTATGCCACGGTCTTGCAGGGTTTTTTGGTACGGGGATACTACCGCTTTAACAACCCACAACTACTACTATTTCTACATTACACACTTAGAAAGAAATATACATCTTTGTCAGCAGGTCACTCAACTATACATTCCACTTGAAGATCCATTTTGTCAATTAAGAATAAAAGGAATAATGTGATTCATAGCAATTGTGAAATCTGGATAGTTAATGGTGCGAAAAAATTAAAAAAAAAGTTGGATCTCATTTTTAATTTTATTAAACATGCCCTCAAAAGGAAAAAAAAAAAAAACAATAAATCAAAAGAAATAAAGGAAAGTTTACCAAAAACCGCACAAAAGAAAAAAGAACAATGGTCATTAGCAATAAACTTCAAGAAATGTGCCGATTTTTTTTATTCTGTCCACAACTGTACTGGTAGATCATGTTTCTCTATTTGCAGTAATATAATCTGAGCTAGATTTGTTGACTTTATTATTTTACTTGCTCCAAAGTCCTACTGTCACACAAGGGAAAAAAAAGAAAAAAAAAAAAAAAAGGACATAAAAACACCCACATAAAATAAAACTATTAGCATAGTAGGCAAGAAAGACCATTTATCCCAAAAGGAAGAGAATTACAAATTAATGAAAATTACAGAGACTGGGGGGAAAATAAATAAAAAAAAATGTAAGCTATATCTTTAATCTTACTAAATGGCTCACAGTATCTTCCACAATGTGAGATCAAAGTTACACTAACCTACACCCACGGAATACAGCATACCCCGGCAACATACCCTGATCTGCCACACTAAGTGCCGGTTCACACTAATACGACTTGTCAGGTGACTTGGTCAGCCTGGGAAGTCGTGCACCATTGCGGTCATTGACTAGTACAGGACCGGTTCTAATAGGAGCGACACAAGTCGCTTCGACTTAGAAAAAGGGTCCTGTACTACTTTGGGGCGACCTGGAGGCAACTTGCATTGACATTCCTTTTATGAAGTCCGTGCAAGTCGCGCTGCACGCAACTTCACAGGTCGCCCCCTAAGTCGGAGCGACCTAGTGTGAACCGGCACTAATAGTTCATTTAAAAAAAAAAAAAAAAAAAAAAGGGATTTTTTTTTTTTTACTCATAAAATCCATTTCTCTAATGCTGATTGATGGACACCGCTCCTTTTCTTCACCCTTGGGCTGTCCCAAAGCAGTGCCAAACATGAGGGGTGGGAACAACAAGAAAAAAAAGTTAAGGCTAAAACCAAAGCCAACCAGGTAGGTAATATGAAGCTCAACCATAAACAACTGGAGGTCACCTAAAAAAACAAAAACACCCTCAAAGAGGACCAGGTCCTCTAAATGGCAGCCTGCAAAACCTTGCAGCCAGCGGCCAAAAGAAGCATCCGCAGATGCCAACACATCCACCTTGTAAAATTTTGTGAACGTGTGCACAGACGACCAGGTGGTCACCTTGATGAGGGAAGGCCCAGGAAGCACTAAGCAACCGATAGAGTGCGCCTTAACCACTTGCCGACCGCCGCACGACTATCTACGGCGGCGGTCAGCCCCTCACAGGCAAAGTGACGTAGGTCTACGTCGCTCGCCTGTGAGGGTTAAGGGAGCGAGCGCGCGCCGCCGGAGGCGCGCTCCCGCGTGGTCACGGACCCCCCCCGCGCGTGTGACCGGCGGACCCGATCGGCGGGGGAGGGGGAGAAAGTCAGGCAGCTTGTGTAAACAAGCTGCCTGTCATTCTCCTCTCTGTATGAGAGATGATCACATGGATCTACTATGTAGATCCATTGATCACTCTGCATACAGTTGAAGCCACAGCCAATCACAGTTAGAATCACGCCCCTAGGGACACACACAGCCCCTCCCTCTCAAATAAAGTTAACCCCTTCACTACCAGTGTATTTTTACAGTAACAGTGCATATATATAGCACTGATTACTGTAGAAATGTCACTGGTAACCCCAAAAGTGTCAAAAATGTCAGTCAAGGGTCCGATCTGTCCGCCGCAATGTCGCAGTACCGCAAAAAAAAAAAAAAAAAATCGCAGATCGCCGCCATTACGCGTTAAAAAAAAAAAAACAACAAAAATGACAAAAATCTTTCCCTTTGTTAGTAAACGCAATAACTTTTGCGCAATCCAATCAAAATACGCTTTTTGCGATTTTTTTTTACCAAACATAGGTAGCATAAAACAAATTGGCCGAAAATATTAAAAAATTTTGATTTTTACATTTTTTTTGGGGGAATTTCATATAAAAAAAAAAGGGAAAAATATTGCTATTTTTGCAAAATTTACGCTCTTTTTTTGTTTATAGCGCGTGATCAAAAAAAAAAAAAAAAAAAAAATCGCACAGGTGATCAAATACTGCCAAAAGAAAGCCCTGTTTGTGGGAAAAAAAGGACGCCAAATTCGTTTAGGTACAGCGTCGCACGACCGCGCAATTGTCCGTTAAAGTCACGCAGTGCCGAATCGCAAAATACCCTCTGGTCGTTTAGCAGCCAAATCCTCCGGGGCTTAAGTGGTTAAGAGGGAAAAGAGGAACCTGACCCTTCACTGAATAAGCCTGAACCACTGTCTGATCCATTTGGGAATCGTCGCAGCAAGAGCAGCCAACCCTTTTCAAAGGTCCTACCGTGAGTACAAATAGGGAGTCTGACTTCCTAGCTGCCGGGTACACCCTGATTGTCCGAACCACATCCAGGAATGCAAGGCAATTTCCTTAGGATGATTCAGCCTGGGACACAGGGAAGGCAACACAATGTCTTAATTCAAATGGAAATCAGAGACGACCTTTGGAATGAACAACGGACAGGGACGAAGAACCACCTGGTAAGGTGAACGACAAGACAATGCTGCCTGCTCTGACACCCTGCACGCAGAAGAGCCACCGAAAAGGCCACCTTCTGGAACAATGTAATCAGTGGAACTTCTAAAGACTTTCAAAGGGAGGTTTCTGAAACACCGACAGAACCAAAGTGAGATCCCACGGCGGCAATGGATATCGAACCAGAGTCAAGTGTCGAACTCCTCAGATTAAAATATAAAAAAAAAAAAAAAAAGGTACGCACCAAGGAATGTGTGGCCGATGGTTGTTGAAAGAAAAATGGCAAGACCGTAACCTGGCCCTTAATGGTACTCAAGGCCAGGCACTGCTCAACCCCCCCCCCCCCCCCCCCCGTTGGAGGAAAGCAAATATCCGAGCCACGAAAAAGGAGCGAAGGTGAACCCCAAGAGATTCACACCACACAATCTATGTCTTCCAGGTACGATAGTAGATCTTCCTAGAGGTAGATTTTTCTAGCTTTTAAACAGAGTTGGAATCACCGATCCTGACAAACCTATTTTTTAGCACCAAGCTTTCAACAGCCAAGCCGTTAAAGCCAGTGACTGTAAAGCAGAATAGAAGATTGGCCCTTGGGAAAGCAGATCTTCCATGAGAGGAAGTCTCCACGGAACGTTGGCATCCAGCCATACCAGATCAGCATACCAAGACCGGCGAGGCCAGTCTGGAGCAACTAGAACAACCAGAATCCCTTCTGCCTCGATGCTGCGGAGGAGTCGTGGCAGAAGTTTGACAGAGGGAAAAGGCATAAATCAGACAATACTGACTCCAAGGAGCCACTAAAGACATCTGTGGCATCAGCTAGAGGATCCCAAGACACAAACCTCTGTACTTTACTTTTGGAGATGAGAGGTCAACAGGTCCACCTCGGGAGTACCCCACCGAAGACAACAACTGATGAAAACACCTCCAGATGAAGTGACTATTCCCCCTGGTCCAACGCCTTTTGACTGAGGTAATCTGCTTGCTAATTTTCCATCCCTGGAAGGTGAACAGCAGAGAACTCAACGAATCATTCTGCTACTTCCCGAGCCACCAGGGCACTTCTTATGCCCCATTGGTGATTGACATAGGCCACGGCCATGGCATTGTCCGATTTAATACGTACTGGACACCCCTGAGGACAAATTGTCCAATGAGCCTGACAGTCTGATAGCTCAGAGTTCCAATACATTGATCAGCAGTCTGGACAGAGTGGTATCTGTGGTGACAACCGTCCAGTACAGGGGAAGAAAGGATTTTCCCTGTCGAAGTGCCAGAGAAAAAAAGCCACCAGAGCAGGGACCCTCTCATACCCCGGCTCAACAAGATCAGATTGTCTAGAGACGGAGGATTCCTGTCCCATTTCTCCAGGATCTCTTCTTTGCAGAGATCTCATATGCAGCTGTGCAAACGGAACCGCCTCAAAAAAGGTAGACACCATCAGGCCCAGTGCCCCCATGCAAGCTCAGAGGGATGACGGTCTGGTCGACAGAAGCTCAACTGCCCCCTGCCATTTCTGGATTTTTTCCAAGGGTAAGAATCTCTTGGAGGCCAAGTCCAGGGTCAGACCCAGAAAGTCCAAATGGGTTGACGGAACCATAACAGACTTCTGAAAGTTCCGAATCCAACCGAACTCCCTCAGTGTTTTTAGATTCGATTATTCTCCAAGTTGTTCATCAGAGCAGTCGGAGACTCCGCTCGCAGAAAAAGATCATCCAGATACCCCAGTACCGTAATCCCCCGCTGATGCAACAATGCCAGCACCGGGGCCACACTTTCATGAAGACCCGAGAAACGGAGGGGGGACCAAAGGGTAATGCCACAAACTGATCATGCTCCTCGCCCACAGCAAAGCAGAGGAAACGCTGGTGACCGGCACATATTGGAATGTGAAGGTAGGTGTCCTTCATGTCGATAGAAACGAGAAAATCCCCCCTGATGTAGGGATGCCACTACTGTGCGAAT